>NC_134936.1:600000-758444 GCF_051020765.1 Lasioglossum baleicum
AAGCAGAAACTGATTGAATTAAAAACTCACGTATTCAGCCGTAAATCCATTTGCTGCTTCGAAATGTGTGTCACTGGGTCACTCGGTGACGAACTGCACAGATGTCTTCAGGTATACGGCAGTACCGAAAGTCAAGGGACGTACGGCCAGGTCGACGAACTGCACAGCCGGTGGTAGAAGGCCTAGGGGATGCGCGGTCAAGTCGACGATCCAGAATTTCACTTTCACTTTCGAATCGATAAATAATTCGTATGTTTATTTCAAACAGATGCCTTGAAATTTTTCCACACTCACAATCACTGTTCACATTTGTCAACACATAGTTATGCACTAATAATAATTGCCATATCCCTTGTACTGCTGCACAAATCACAACAATCAGGTAATGCAATCACTAGACTGCGGATTTCATGCGTTTGTAGCAAACATGAGTAGGTGCATTTTAAGACAGTAGAGAGATTAAAATAATTTCAAAGCACCAATGTATTATTTTCAAATTCTTAAAATGATCACAGTAAGAATCAAATATCTGTCTGGCTCCCCTGTCCCTTGTAATAGCGGCAGCCAACATTCATTTTGCATAAAGATTCGCAGTCTAGTGATTAGTTTAAATATCACTATCAAAAACACAGCTAATAGCAACCGTTAGCTTTGAATTGACAAGTCTTTGGAGATGTTCTCTCTACCGCGGCTCGAACGACACTGATTTTCCGCAAGATTTTTCTAAAGAATTTAGGAAGGGCATTTAGAGTGGCATTTCGAAATTCGAAATGCACGCTGTAGCACGAGAGCGACGGGACGGTTGGACGAAAAACAGAATGCGAGAAGGACCGCTGTAAGCTTTGTGGCATTCACATGTTTAGTTTTTCCTGTAGATTGGTACGCAGAGTCGATGGGTAACTCTTCGAAAACGTCATCCGTCCTTTTACCCAGCAAGGGGTAAAAATGTCAGGTCAGCGTAGAGCATCCCTATTGTCCTATACCTTCCTTAAGAAACTTTCTAAAAGAAGGACAGACGACGTTTTCGAACGGTTACCCATCGACTCTGCGTACCAATCTACAGGAAAAACTAAACATGTGAATGCCACAAAGCTTACAGCGGTCCTTCTCGCATTCTGTTTTTCGTCCAACCGTCCCGTCGTTCTCGTGCTACAGCGTGCATTTCGAATTTCGAAATGCCACTCTAAATGCCCTTCCTAAATTCTTTAGAAAAATCTTGCGGAAAATCAGTGTCGTTCGAGCCGCGGTAGAGAGAACATCTCCAAAGACTTGTCAATTCAAAGCTAACGGTTGCTATTAGCTGTGTTTTTGATAGTGATATTTAAACTAATCACTAGACTGCGAATCTTTATGCAAAATGAATGTTGGCTGCCGCTATTACAAGGGACAGGGGAGCCAGACAGATATTTGATTCTTACTGTGATCATTTTAAGAATTTGAAAATAATACATTGGTGCTTTGAAATTATTTTAATCTCTCTACTGTCTTAAAATGCACCTACTCATGTTTGCTACAAACGCATGAAATCCGCAGTCTAGTGATTGCATTACCTGATTGTTGTGATTTGTGCAGCAGTACAAGGGATATGGCAATTATTATTAGTGCATAACTATGTGTTGACAAATGTGAACAGTGATTGTGAGTGTGGAAAAATTTCAAGGCATCTGTTTGAAATAAACATACGAATTATTTATCGATTCGAAAGTGAAAGTGAAATTCTGGATCGTCGACTTGACCGCGCATCCCCTAGGCCTTCTACCACCGGCTGTGCAGTTCGTCGACCTGGCCGTACGTCCCTTGACTTTCGGTACTGCCGTATACCTGAAGACATCTGTGCAGTTCGTCACCGAGTGACCCAGTGACACACATTTCGAAGCAGCAAATGGATTTACGGCTGAATACGTGAGTTTTTAATTCAATCAGTTTCTGCTTCTTCTCTTTTTTTACGATTATCTCGTAAACTAAAGCCGATCGCCAAAAAGTCTAAAGAGAAATGTTGTTCAGAATCATGGTCTTGACAACGTATCCAAAGCTCATCGAAATCGTAGAGGAGATAGTTCAGATAGTACATCGATCGATTTACAATTACAAGTTACTTATCTCGTAAACTAAAGCCGATCGCCAAAAAGTCTAAAGAGAAATGTTGTTCAGAATCATGGTCTTGACAACATATCCAAAGCTCATCGAAATCGGAGAGGGTTCACATTATCGAGAAACTCTTGTTCGTTGCGATGTCGCGGCGTACCACCGACACTCGCTTGCCGGCGCGGCGTGGCGCGCCGGACCAGGGCGCGCTCTGATTGGTCCGTGTTTTTCGTTAATAACTCCTAAACAAAGCCGCAGTTGACATTGGTGCAAAGGAAAATGTCTCTTAGAATGGTCTCAGGAACCACCCCCTTTCGGGATTTTCACGAGTTTTGGGACACCCTGTATATTTGGTATCTCCTTGCAAAATATAAGTTTTCCCATCTTCTGTTCTGATTGTGGTAATCGCTAGTGCATTTGATCTCTCATCTTTTGGAGAGGCTACTATTGTAAATTCAAATTGCAGCTTGGCCATTTTCTATTGTTGACTACAATTGTCGTTTTATAAGACAAAGGATAATGTTAAGAACTTTTAGGAGAATAACCAAGTTTGTTATTAAAGAGGTAATAATTGACATATGGTGTATATACAAAATTTTTAGAAATATACAAAATGATTTATTATTTACCTAAAAGAAAGAGAAACGACAATTAAAGTCTATTCTCCTCAATTCGTCCTACGTCTATTATTTTATTAACTTCCTGATTTTATAGGGAAGTTATTGTAATGACCCCGAAAATCGAAAATCGATTTTTTAGCAGATCTTCACGTTTCATGGTCATTGCAGTCATTTTAGACTATGTTCAGCAAAATGTTCGTATGTGTGTGTGTGTGTGTGTGCGCGCGCGCGCGTATGTCTGTTTCTATGGTATCAAATTTTTCGTTAACGTTTTCAGAAAAAGTAACAACGCGATCAGGATGATGAATGATGCAATCGATGTGCCCCGCTGTAACTTAGAGCTGATTAGATTTTGGTCCATTTTGGTCAAGTAGTTTTTTAGTTTTTTTAGTTTTTTCGAAAGAAGTTCATTCAACAATGCAATTATACGAGAGAACGGAAAGTTTCCACCGAAGAAACAAACGTAATTACACAAAAAATTTTTTTTTCGATTTTTTAAAATAAAAAAAAAATTTAAAAAAAAAATTTTTTTTTGTACCTTACGATGATGTTTCCGCTTACAATAATCGAAAATTATCCCAATGCAAGAGTGAGTTAATCATCTCTACTCCCGAGAATACATTTTCAAAGAATATCGATGAAAGTACAAAAAAAATTTATATTACAATCTTTAAAAAAACAATCAGTTCAAAACGAATTATTCACTGAGATTAAATTGAAAATTAATGTAAACTATATGATAATTATTAATAACATTGATGATGAAAACGGATTGGTTAATGGAGCACACACACACACACACACAAACACACATGCGGAATATTAAAATCTATTACTTTTCAAGAAAATAGTAAAATTCCGTCTATATTGTGGTTAGATTTTCAATTGGCCAGAGTAGGAGTGAAAGTAAGAACTCGTTATCGTGATTGTATGAAAAATGCAAATATTGATCAAAATTTTACACCAATAATAAAAATATCGAATCAAGTAAATATGTCGAGTGAGGAAAAATATCAAATCACACGTAGTCAATTTCCAGTGGTTCCTGCTGAAGCGATTACGATTCATAAAAGTCAGGGACAAACATACGAGAAAGTATGTTTGGATTTTAAAAAATCAGAAAGGCCAACTTTACAAATCTTGTATGTAGCACTGAGCAGAGTTTCAAAATTGAGCGCGGTTTATATAATATATTTTGGGACAATTTAAATTAACAGTATCGAAGAAAACCAAGACTGCAAACCCGGATAATGAGGAGTTGTATCGTTTGCGAAAAACTAATTAAGACAATTTATTTTGCAACATTAGTATGCTATAACAAGGAACCAAGCGAGCAACGAGCATACGATGTTGGTTTAATGCGACGCCATATAGCAAACATTTTGATAAGTAGAAAACTATTGAATTTCCCTGAAAACGTATAATCTTCTTAAAACGTACACTTCATAATGATAATAATATACTGCAACTAACGAATCGGGAAGTTCTTTGTGTGGCTCGTGGAGAGTCACACACCAAATAAAAAAAAAATGTTACGTCCCGGGTCGGAAATGGTCCGACAGAATGAAGCGGGCCGGACGGGGACGTAACCGAGTAATTTATTAGGACGATCTTAGATCCACGTGGCGCGTAACGTCCACGTCTGATCAGGGACCCGATACCGGTGTCTGTTGTTGAAAAAGGCGAAGAGGGGAATAAATGCGAACCGAGAATAACCGGGAATAAATGCGAACACCGCGTAGAATTAACACACGACGCGGTGGTAGTGACGGTTCCCAGTGGTCGAAGTGTCACTATGTGGGTGTGTGCAACTCGTCCGAACGCGTGGGTTTGGTTGATACGTAACAGGAAGTTTGATAGAAGGAAATTAGTGTTCTCTCGGTACGGAGCACCCTCTGGGCTCAGACGTACACGATTGAAACACCAATTTAGGGTTAAAGGAACGAATATAGGGAGTCTGAGGAATATGAGGAATAGATCGAATTCGAACAACCCGATGAAACACCACACGCACACACACTTTCGCGATCACTATACAACCGGACACTGGGAACAGCACTTTTAATGATAGCGGTAACTCGAATCGGCGCGGCGCACAGTGGGTAAAATCGACGTTCTAGCTGTTCACGGGCTAAAAACTCAAAGTCCCCATATCGATTTTTAACGAATGCACAATGTTTCTTAAATGTCTATTACATTCGAAAACGATAATATTAATTAAAGCTATTAAAAACTCTCGTTACAATAAACGTTCAAAGATCAAACTTTTTCAGATACGATTTATCACCGAAAAAATTCCTTTTCTTCATAATGATGTCCTGGAAAACCTACTGAAGATTAAGCGACCAATTTTTTTTTATATGAAGAATGTATATCTATGTTGAGAACGCACCAGAAACTAAACATCATTGTTCATAATTTATTATAAAAAAAGATATTTAATCAAGTAAGGAAAATCGTCGAAGTTTTTCACCTTTGACAAGGGATAAAGTTGTCATTCCCGGGGATTCCCATGGTCTGACAAAGTGGAACATTTTCGGCAAGATCTCCTCTAAAAGATCGTGCAAAATTTAGATCCGGGATAATCCGGGAACCCGAAGTTATGATAGTTTAAAGGTGAGCGCATACTAGATGGTCGCGGGAAGGCCGCGGGAAGGCCAAAGCCGCCGATGGACGCCCAAAGCCGCCGATGGACGTCCACGCGGGAAGAAATCTCTAGCGGGCCGACGGCTCCACAGCAGGGAGCAGGGCTCCCTGAAAGAAAGGTCCCTTTCCCTAAAAGAGGTGGGGAGCCCACGGAGACCTTTTTTTCTGCCACGCACAGCAGGTAGCCCTGCTCCCTTGCCGCATGGACGTCCATCGGCGGCTTTGGGCGTCCATCGGCGGCTTTGGCCTTCCCGCGACCATCTAGTATGCGCTCACCTTTAAGCGTAGCGTGACACGCGCACAGTGGTGAGTTCGATCGAAATCGTGGCCAAATTATTCATTATTCAGACGAGTTTTCAGACATTTCCGGTGGTGTGACAAAAAAATGTTTCCTACAAAAAGTAATCAGTGCACAGTCTTTTACAAATATCAATACAAAAAATTTCCAAAAAAATTTTTTTTCAATAAAAATTGTGGTCACCTTCATTATTTATTCATAACTATACATTTTTTACTCAATAATGTTATAGCTGACGCTATGACGAATCCAACGACATATTTAATGTAGTCTTTATGTATTGAAATAATGGTGAAATAGGCGTGAACAGCTAAAACGTCGATTTTACTAAATAAAGTTGGAAAGAATAGGTTCAGAAGAACAGAGTATAATTGCCAAAAAATGGATGTATAACAATAATTTGCGAGCAGAACTCGTGCAACAGAATATGGTGACGGCTTGCGAGCAAGCTCGAACGAAATATATATGACACAACAATATATGTAAAAACGCAAGAAAGATGCGAGCAAACTCGAACAAAAGATATAGCACAGAATAATGTTTGTAAATATATAATAATAATGTTAGCGAGCTCGAATGACAAGGTAGTACAAATTGATATTTATGAATATATAATAATGGTTTACGAGCAAACTCGTACAAACGAAATAGCACAGAATACTAATTATAAATTTATGATAATAGTCTACGAGCAAGCTCGAATAACAGTTTAGAACAAGATAATATGTAAATATAATGAAATAGCAGAAATGGTAAGAAGCAATACGACCTGAGTATCGTGAACGATCTAAAATAGAAGAAGTCCGAAAACGCGAGAAAAGACTGAACTGAATCGAAAGCGCAAGAGAGACTGGATCGTAAGAATTCCGAAACTGGAAGAGAGACTGAACTGTGAGAAAATCCGAACTAGAAGAGGACTGAACTGGAAGAGGGCGATTCGCGCGATTTCGCCTTATTTATAATGAGAGCGCGGACCATAGGGATTCGGTGAACCGTGAAGTCCTTTGTCTAAATCGTACGAGGTACGGACGAATATGTTGTCGCCGAATGTATACTTCTGGCTGTTTGAACAGGACGACGGTTTAGATGTACGTACACCTGTACTCGCGGTTGCCATGCCGGCGTTCGCTTGTACCGGTGGCTATCGCGTCTTTTCCGATTCCCTACGTTCGCGCTCGCGGGGATATGTATTGCGACGTTGTCCTTTTTCCGAGCGGTTTTATGGCCGCCGAAAAACGGTCAACCCCGAGATTTTATAGGCTCTGAGACCGGGCCGTGCGCGGCCGTGCGGACTCGGTCCTCTCGGTGCAAAAGCGGGATTCTGAGGAGGCTTGAACGAACGACGCGATAACAGTTCGGGCGCCAGGTATTAGAAAATACCACGCGAAACACGATGGTGACCTCGGGCTCGGTGAAGCCGAGTCCGAGAGTCAAGCCTCCACGAAACGCGGTGTGAAACAATGACGCGAACGGCCAGATGGTTCGAGCGCAGGAGGTAACGGGGACAGCCCTCACGGCAGGACGGATCTCGCAGGTCAAGAATCAACGATACGAAATAGGCTCTATTTCTTTAATGGTCTCTGAAGTAAAAGATACAGGCAAGCGGCCACGAGGCCGCGAACCGGGAGCCCACGCTCCTTGTACACTTTAGCGGAAGATGGTCGTTCGCTGAGCGCGTTAGTCGATCTTGATTTTATCGCGGAAGTACGGTACTACGGTACAATATACGATTTCCTCGTCGATACAAGATCCCGCGAGACGCGGATGAACGGCGCAATTCGTAAGACTGTCGCGAGAGTCTGAAACGAAACGGAATTGACTACGTGCGATGAACAATCCGCGGCCGTACGCGCGATTCGAGACGCGTAGGCCGCCGCGGGTCACGCGTAATTCCGCCGACGCGACGCCTCGGTCAGAAACAACGGATCAAATCGGGTTACAAATCCGCGGCCGTACGATTTCGATACAACACGTAGACCTCCGCGAGAATATGATAAATTACCGCTGCTCTACCGAACCGCTTCTAACGCCGCCGACTATCCGAACTGAAGACTATTCGATTCCGACACAACTCCGGAGGAAGACTTCCGATCTTCGAGATTAAGGGAACTTTCTTCGCGAATGCTCACAGCGTCCTTGAAGAGGACGCGAGCGAAGGCTCGAGGCGCCCTGCGCCTCGGCTCTTACGAAATCTCCGAGGACGAGACGAACACGTGTCGTCCTCGCGCGAATAACACGAGCCACCACGATTACTGTTGCGGTTTAGGTTAAAGGAATATATTAACCTTGTAATTTATCAAAATAGAAAATATATTTTGGAACTGGTAACTATTGCACTCAGACAATAAACGTTATAGTTATATATAAAATATACAGTGAGAAACTTGCAATTATTGCACTTAACAGACACGTGCTGACGCAGACAAAGAGAAGCACGACTATACAGGCAGACAGTCAACAGCAGAGAGAGGGAAGTCACACAAAATCGTGTAGACACGCTACGCACACAGTCATACCAACATACTAACGCAATCATACCAACATACGGACGCACTCATACCAACATACGGACGCAATCATACCAACATACTGACGCAATCATACCAACATACTGACGCAATCATACCAACATACGGACGATACAAAAGTATGAGAAAAATATGAGAGGGATGTGAGAAATCTAATTACTAGTCCTCAACAATTACCAAATCGAGAAATCACACAGTCGACTTACCGTTGACGATATTCTATCTAGCCGCTCACGACGGACCTCTGACACCTCGTTGGAGATCGTCCCTCGTTCCGAATTCCGCGCTGAATTGAAAACCACCCGCGACGCGATACTACTTCGGTATTTCGGTATCGATCGGAATTAGCGAAAACGTCTACTCTTTACGGAGCTCTGTGCGACAGTGGTTCCTCGATCCGCATCGATGGAACGCATCGATCCTGGTTCCCCCCACTCCGAGCGTATTGCCGAATTTTCCGATAGGTGCCGTACGCAACGCAACTAGGTTGTCGCAGGATCGTAACTACGAAAAAGTCCTAGGGCCCCAGACTTTACGCGACTACCTAATTTACCGCGTCATTTGAATTCCCGCTCGCCCACGGCGAGCGGTTCGCATAATCCTCGGCAGCCAATTCGACACACCACCCACGCTGAGACCCTAGTTGAGCGGGATGAGACGGCGGCGGGACTTTTGAATGCTGCTGTTCGTTATAGGATCTCTTCGTCCCACTACGGCGCCTCCGGGTTTGTTCGCCCGTGTGTGATGACTTGTTTGCTGCTTCCGGCGCCGGATTTGATCGTAATGGCCATCCTTTCATTCGGTAGTTGATCCTTCGGCACCTTTTCGGGCTCGTACGCTTTCTCTATTTTCGATAGTCGCCTGAAACGTCGTACTCCGTACGCACAACAGATGGCATTAGTACGGTGTACGAAATCGGAAGATTTTCCTCTCGGAGTGCTCTTATGTCCTGCGGGTGGCTTTCGTAACCGAAAAAGGTCGGACCGGTCCACACGTAATTCGGCTGTTTGACCGATTTCAAACGGCGAAGTGACGTCGCACGCTTGCAACGTCACAGTATATATATATATATATATATATATATATACAGGGTGTTTACCTACAGGTGGGAGAAAATTTAAGGGGTGGTTCTCGACGATAATATAAGACGAAAATGAAGAATAAAAAAATTGCGATTTCGGCTTCGTCATTTAGTTATTAACAATTAAAAATCCGCCTAAAATGCTGCAACACTTCTAACAAAAGTATACGTTGCGTACGTCAGACACGCGCGCGACAGTCTCGTATCAAGTGACAAACGCATGCATACCTTGGTTCTCATTTGGGGCCCCAGCGAGGTGAAAATGTTTAAAAAATCGGTGGACGACATTGAACCTACCTACTCGTTAAAATCCACAAGGGCATTTTTAATATCCGCCCTATGGAATTATCGAGTAGAAGGGGTCAATGCCCTTTCACTTCTAAATTCTTCTCGCACATATCCACAAATCCTTATCCTGCACTATAATTGTTCATAACACCGTACCTAATATACTGGAATAAACGCTCTAGCACTATTTACAATATCATACACACTCACTACGAGTTTACAGAGTCATGCGATTTCTGCGAACGGAAATCTTCGAAGCGTGCGAGAAGAATCGTCCGTACAAGCTAGTATCCGTATGCACACTGATTCAAGACAGCTGATGTGGTCAATGCACACACATGAGATATTTCGCGGTCACAGACAGAATGAGAAAGAATCACGAAATTCGTGAAAACAGGATAGACAATGTATTGGTATAGCAACGCGCGATGTTTGGGCGGTAGTTTGCTGTAGATCTTCATTTGTTTTATCGATCTGGCATCGAACTCATCAGCTGCCTTGAATCAGTGTGCATACAGATGCTAGCTTGTACGGACGATTCTTCTCGCACGCGTCGAAGATTTCCGTTCGCAGAGATCACACGACTTCAAGATGTCCGTTCCGTCTGTGAACGAGTCTCGCGACGTAAATCAAGTTCAATAAAGAGCAGTGTTTCAACATTAAAGGATTACCAGTTCTTCATATTCTCCTCATTCCCCTCAGTAAACTTGTACTCTCTGTAAACTCGTAGTGCGTGTGTATGATATTGTAAATAGTGCTAGAGCGTTTATTCCAGTATGCTAAGTACGGTGTTATGAACAATTATAGTGCAGGATAAGGATTTGTGGATATTTGTGAGAAGAATTTAAAAGTGAAAGGGCATTGACCCCTTCTACTCGATAATTCCATAGGGCGGATATTAGAAATGCCCTTGTGGATTTTAACGAGTATGTAGGTTCAATGTCGTCCACCGATTTTTAAAACATTTTCACCTCGCTGGGGCCCCAAATGAGAACCAAGGTATGCATGCGTTTGTCACTTGATACGAGACTGTCGCGAGCCTGTCTGACGTACGCAACGTATACTTTTGTTAGAAGTGTTGCAGCATTTTAGGCGGATTTTTAATTGTTAATAACTAAATAACGAAGCCGAAATCGCAATTTTTTTTTTCTTCATTTTCGTCTTATATTATCGTCGAGAACCACCCCTTAAATTTTCTCCCACCTGTAGGTAAACACCCTGTATATATATACAGGGTGTCCCAAAATTCGTGAAAATCCCGAAAGGGGGTGGTTCCTGGGACCATTTCATGCGATATTTTCCTTTACAAAAATGTTATCCGCGGCTTTGTTTAGGAGTTATTAACGAAAAACACGGACCAATCAGAGCGCGATCCAGACGCGAGTTGCCATAGTCGGCCTGGCGCGCCAACTGTCTATTGGCCGACTGTGGCAACTCGCGTCTAGATCGCGCTCTGATTGGTACGTGTTTTTCGTTAATAACTCCTAAACGAAACCGCGGATAACATTTTTGTAAAGGAAAATATCGCTTGAAATGGTCTCAGGAACCACCCCCTTTCGGGATTTTCACGAATTTTGGGACACCCTGTATTGTCACGCCGTTCACCATTTCTCGACAGAATCGGTGGCCGGACTCGGGAAATTATGGCCTGGTGGCCGGGCCACGCTCGGTCGCGCGAAACGTGGTCATCCCGGGACAAACAATCACTCGTGTATTCGAAATTGTTCACCCTCGAGAGTTCCAAACGAAACCTACGGGCGCCAGGCACGTAGACGTGCCACACGAAAGCAATCGGGATTCAAACCCGAGGGATCACTTTTCCGAACACACGAGGATTGCGCGACCTGGGATAGCGACAGAATAGTCCAGGATTCCACGTGGGAGGAAGGACGGGGCATTCCCCGCGACGGCAACGTTTCTCACAGGGAAGAATGAACCGAGACGTTTACGGCAGACAAGGATCGTTTATTACGTCGGAAACAAACGTTTACAGGCCACCGGCGAGAGCCGGCGGCAAACAATATGGCTGCCGGCGCGATCTCGATAGATTTCGACAGTTGTTCGGTCGATCGCGCGTAATATTCCCGGTTCGCGTCGGACTCGGCGGTCACAGGATTCCGCGTGAATAATACAAGCCTGGAAGGCACGATTTCCGCCGAGTCCCGATAGAATACGCGTCGCAATGCGTAAAGACTAGGCGAGGACGGCAAACACGTGGCGAGATCGAAGCGGGCGCGTCGCGTCGTCCCACCGTGGAACTTCCGAGGATCGAGATTCTAAAGGCCGCAACCGAAAATCGTACGTCCCGCAAAACCACTCGGGATCGCTACGATGCACTGCTTCGGCGCCCTGTTCGAGAAAGCTCGACTCGGTCGTCGGACACGCCGAACCCTTCGGCGCCCTGTTCGAGCGAGCATTCCTCGGTCGTCGGACACGCCGAAGCACTTGGCCCGCGCAACCAGGTTAGAGAACCTGTCAAAAGACGTCCCGAGCCAACACGAGTGTTCACAAATCTAAAACACGGTATTATGACCGGTACTTACCAAACGGCACACTCGAACCCGATACTCGCTGTCGATCACGGAACTTAGTCGTTAGCGCGATTATAACTAGCGTGCTTCTAACTCGCAGTCCTGCGTCCTAGTGACCTACTTCATGTTGGCTCGGAACGCGGAAACGGGGCGTCCCCCACTACTTCCTCATCTATCCTCGCTGCTACGACGACTGGACCTATCGCGTGGCTCCTCGCTGCAGGGCCGAATTCAGTGAATTCGGACCCGGGCCTCCGACAATTGTTCCTTTTCTCGGGGCCGCGTCCGATAACGTTGCGGGGGCGATGGGATGGACCCGAGCTATTCCGGGTGAGCTCTCATGGCTGTTCCCGGACGAGAGTCGGCAAGGTTGGGCAGGTGATCGTCCCTACGAAGTAATTTCCTCGTCGGCATCTCCGGGTTGGCGGATCCGAGCTCGGTCCAATCCCCGTTGTCTTCTTCGTCAGCGCCGTTACGCGATAGGTCGGCCGGGCGTCTTCTCGTAATGGCTCTCGCCAATTAGCAGCTGCGGATAGGTGTCGGCTCCCCTTGCAAGGGAGCAGGTCCTGAAACTTCGTGTCGCGCCCAGTGGCGCGACATTCAAACGCGATAAATTTTTCGCCGCTGGAAACCGGTTGTCTCCAGGGAGATCGATCGCTACGCTCGCCTCGATTCGCATCGGCTCGCAAGTGACCCGGTCTCGGTTAAGGGTTCGGATAGACGTCAGCAAAGCTGCCACGTCACAATATACACGTAAGATACATATATATACATATCATTGTATACAAATCTACCTACATAACGTAGGCCTGTTACGAACAAACCCCTGTCACACCTCCACCGGTTATACACGACGACGCGAACCTAGTAACGTACCGCCGGCCTCCTGTCAACACAACACCACCTGTACCGCACGCTCCCCGTACCTAGACCCGGAGTCCAACGGAATCCAAAATCAAATTTCCAAAACGTTCAGAAGAAGGTATACGTCACCATCAAAATACCGCACCGCACCACCATTCCTCACCACCAAACCATCCCTATAAAAGCCGTCGCGAACAGACTAGAATGACCTGAGTCTACCAGTAGCCATCCGGGAATCACCTCGTGCGATATTCCAGTGTTCTGAGTATACTACCTGCAACCGTCGTCCACGTATTCACCGTCGACTCCGAGTCGTTCGCCGTGCGAACCTCCTGGTTCCGCTGGTACGAGCCGTGCTGTACCTCGAAACACCCGGTGCGTCACCGGTCTCTTTCGCTAGGCGCGGCGCCTCCGAGAGCCGACGAACAAGAAGTGGTGCGTCACCCTTTGACTTCGTCGGAGAACCATCTGTCCAGTTATCCTGTCTCTCCGCTGGTGCGAGTTGTACTCCACCTTGAACATACCCGGTGAGACACCGGTAAATTTCGTGAGACGCGTCGTCCCCGAAATCGGCCGAACTAGAAGTGGTGCGTCACCCTTCGACGTCGCCTAAGAACCGCCTAGAAAGTCACCCTCGTCAGGCGAGTCGCCCACGAGGCCAGTCGAGCAAGACAAGGTACGTCACCTTGACCGAAGTCCCTGAACGACGGTCCGGAGGTACTTCGATGACCCGTGCGTCACGAACATCGAAGGACCACGAAAACCCGGCCTAGGTAGGGAGACCACGACGACAGTCGTGATCTAACTCTACTCCTATCCATTCAGCATGCGTCCTACACCACATACAGGTTCAGGTAGCACTCTCACGGTCGCACGTTCTAAAATCACGGGCACCGTAGCATTAACATCGCGCACTGTATCCTGAGGCACCGTATCCTGAGGCACCGTATCTTACGCGTCTGAAAGGCAGCGAGCATAATTATATTTGCCCGCAATCGACTCGTCAGTTATTTCACCTGTACCGATTCCGTTCCTCGCGCCGTTCACCCCCCGCGTCGTTTAGGACCCTGGATCGGCGAGCAGTTCAGCATCAAGGAGCACGGACGCGAGGAAACCGAACGACGACGAAACACACCTGTTACAAACGCGATTTTCGGTTTGAACTTTATGAAGGAGATATACAGGGTGTCTCAAAATTAGGTCCGGAGCCGAAAATGGGAGGTTCCTGAGGTCATTCCAAGCGACATTTTCCTTTGAAAAAATGTCGTCCGCGGCTTCGTTAACGAGTTATTAACGAAAAACGCGGACCAATCAGAGCGCGAGCTAGACGTGTGCAGCCCGGCGCGCCGGCAGCCGAGTGTCGGTGGCACGCCGCGATGTCGCAACGAACAAAAGTTTCTCGATGATGTGAATCCTCGCCAATTTCGATAAGCTTTGGATATGTTGTCAATACCATGATTCTGAACAACATTTCCCTTTACAGTTTCTGTCGATCGGCTTTAGTTTACGATATTATTGTAAAAAATTGTAATTGTAAATCGATCGATGTACTATTTCCTATCCGATTTCGATAAGCTTTGGATATGTTGTCAATACCATGATTCTGAACAACATTTCCCTTTACAGTTTCTGTCGATCGGCTTTAGTTTACGATATTATTGTAAAAATTTGTAATTGTAAATCGATCGATGTACTATTTTCTATCCGATTTCGATAAGCTTTGGATGTGTTGTCAATACCATGATTCTGAACAACATTTCCCTTTACGGTTTTTGTCGATCGGCTTTAGTTTACGATATTATTGTAAAAATTTGTAATTGTAAATCGATCGATGTACATACTATCTCCTCGCCGATTTCGATGATGTTTATTTCAAAGGAAAAAGATATTTAAAACATCGAATTTATAACATATTTCAAAGTCATCGAAATCGGTGAGAACCCACATCATCGGCAACTTTACCCGAACGATAGAAGAAGCACAAACTTATTGAATTAAAAACTCACTTATTCAGCCGTAAATCCATTTGACTACCACATACAACCACCACACTTTCACATAATTGTTGAACTCGTAGCACACTTTTATAACTCGTATCGATATCGAACGAAATTACTTACTCCGACGCGGAAAGAGTTCGATGCTCTTCGCGATGACGCGCGAAACTGTGCTCTCCCAGCGTACAATGTATTCGATGAAGGCGTCGTTTAAAACAAATGAAATCGTTTCCAAGGAGATATTGATTTTTCGAGAACCATATGGCATTGATTTTTCGAGAATCATATGATTCTCGAAAACACCGATTCTTGACGAACGGACGATGCCATGGACGAGATATCTCGTGTATCCTTATGCACACACCGCTAGATCACGTATACGTACGCGAGGACTGCAAGGGTCCGGGATTAGACTTCTGATTTCTGAATAATGCAAAGACGGGGTTTTTTAGTAGTCAAAATCGCTAGATGAAAGATCAATCTAGGGTGTGATGATTCTCAAGAGTCCTATTTTTACGTTTGCGAGCAATGGTTTTGTAATATTCGGCTGCATGTTGTCCGTCGAAGAGGCTAGAACGCCGTACAGTGGGACCTTTCGTCCAAATCGGAGACAAAATCAAAGAACTTTCGATAGAAATGAGGTAGAGCGATGAAATTTTTTTAAAATTAAAACTGAAACTTTGCAGAATATGTGAAAAATAGGGAGATTATGGTAAGAACGTTTTTTAACGTTGAGAAAATTCGTTAAACATGCACAATTTCGAGAAAATTGTGGTTTTTCCAATACCACGCGCAGAAAAATTTTTTTCTGAACATGCTGTACTTCATTTCCCGTAGATTTTTTTACACTGATTTCAAATCTGGTCTCAAAATTTTTCTACGACTTCAGGATATTGCAAAATAGATTTCTTGAAATTCTACATGTTTAATGAATTTTCTCAACGTTAAAAAACGTTCTTACCATAATCTCCCTATTTTTTACATATTCTGCAAAGTTTCAGCTTTAATTTAAAAAAAATTTCATCGCTCTACCTCATTTCTATCGAAAGTTCTTTGATTTTGTCTCCGATTTGGACGAAAGGTCCCACTGTATGGCGTTCTAGCCTCTTCGACGGACAACATGCAGCCGAATATTGCAAAACCATTGCTCGTAAACGTAAAAGTAGGACTTTTAAGAATCATCACACCCTAGATTGATCTTTCATCTAGCGATTTTGACTACCAAAAAACCCCGTCTTTGCATTATTCAGAAATCAGAAGTCTAATCCCGGACCCTTGCAGTCCTCGCGTACGTATACGTGATCTAGCGGTGTGTGCATAAGGATACACGAGATATCTCGTCCATGGCATCGTCCGTTTGTCAAGAATCGGTGTTTTCGAGAATCATATGATTCTCGAAAAATCAATGCCATATGGTTCTCGAAAAATCAATATCTCCTTGGAAACGATTTCATTTGTTTTAAACGACGCCTTCATCGAATACATTGTACGCTGGGAGAGCACAGTTTCGCGCGGCATCGCGAAGAGCATCGAACTCTTTCCGCGTCGGAGTAAGTAATTTCGTTCGATATCGATACGAGTTATAAAAGTGTGCTACGAGTTCAACAATTATGTGAAAGTGTGGTGGTTGTATGTGGTAGTCAAATGGATTTACGGCTGAATAAGTGAGTTTTTAATTCAATAAGTTTGTGCTTCTTCTATCGTTCGGGTAAAGTTGCCGATGATGTAGGTTCTCACCGATTTCGATGACTTTGAAATATGTTATAAATTCGATGTTTTAAATATCTTTTTCCTTTGAAATAAACATCATCGAAATCGGCGAGGAGATAGTATGTACATCGATCGATTTACAATTACAAATTTTTACAATAATATCGTAAACTAAAGCCGACCGACAAAAACCGTAAAGGGAAATGTTGTTCAGAATCATGGTATTGACAACACATCCAAAGCTAATCGAAATCGGATAGAAAATAGTACATCGATCGATTCACAATTACAAATTTTTACAATAATATCGTAAACTAAAGCCGATCGACAGAAACTGTAAAGGGAAATGTTGTTCAGAATCATGGTATTGACAACATATCCAAAGCTTATCGAAATTGGCGAGGATTCACATCATCGAGAAACTTTTGTTCGTTACGACATCGCGGCGTGCCACCGACACTCGGCTGCCGGTGCGCCGGGCTACACGCGTCTAGCTCGCGCTCTGATTGGTCCGCGTTTTTCGTTAATAACTCGTTAACGAAGCCGCGGACGACATTTTTTCAAAGGAAAATGTCGCTTGAAATGATCTCAGGAACCTCCCATTTTCGGCTCCGGACCTAATTTTGAGACACCCTGTATATACAATTACATATACAGGGTGTCTCAAAATTAGGTCCGGAGCCGAAAATGGGAGGTTCCTGGGATCATTTCAAGCGACATTTTCCTTTGAAAAAATGTCGTCCGCGGCTTCGTTAACGAGTTATTAACGAAAAACACGGACCAATCAGAGCGCGAGCTAGACGCGTGCAGCCCGGCGCGCCGGCAGCCGAGTGTCGGTGGCACGCCGCGATGTCGTAACGAACAAAAGTTTCTCGATGATGTGAATCCTCGCCAATTTCGATAAGCTTTGGATATGTTGTCAATACCATGATTCTGAACAACATTTCCCTTTACAGTTTCTGTCGATCGGCTTTAGTTTACGATATTATTGTAAAAATTTGTAATTGTAAATCGATCGATGTACTATTTCCTATCCGATTTCGATAATCTTTGGATATGTTGTCAATACCATGATTCTGAACAACATTTCCCTTTACAGTTTCTGACGATCGGCTTTACTTTACGATATTATTGCAAAAATTTGTAATCGTAAATCGATCGATGTACTATTTCCTGTCCGATTTCGATAAGCTTTGGATATGTAGTCAAGACCATGATTCTGAACAACATTTCCCTTGACGGTTTTCGTCGGTCGGCTTTAGTTTACGATATTATTGTAAAAATTTGTAATTGTAAATCGATCGATGTACATACTATCTCCTCGCCGATTTCGATGAGCTTTATTTCAAAGGAAAAAGATATTTAAAACATCGAATTTATAACATATTTCAAAGTCATCGAAATCGGTGAGGACCCACATCATCGGCAACTTTACCCGAACGATAGAAGAAGCACAAACTTATTGAATTAAAAACTCACTTATTCAGCCGTAAATCCATTTGACTACCACATATAACCATCACACTTTTACATAATTGTTGAACTCGTAGCACACTTTTATAACTCGTATCGATATCAAACGAAATTACTTACTCCGACGCGGAAAGAGTTCGATGCTCTTCGCGATGCCGCGCGAAACTGTGCTCTCCCAGCGTACAATGTATTCGATGAAGGCGTCGTTTAAAACAAATGAAATCGTTCCCAAGGAGATATTGATTTTTCGAGAATCATATGGCATTGATTTTTCGAGAATCATATGATTCTCGAAAACACCGATTCGAAGATTATGTAAAAGTGTGGTGGTTGTATGTGGTAGTCAAATGGATTTACGGCTGAATAAGTGAGTTTTTAATTCAATAAGTTTGTGCTTCTTCTATCGTTCGGGTAAAGTTCCCGATGATGTGGGTCCTCACCGATTTCGATGACTTTGAAATATGTTATAAATTCGATGTTTTAAATATCTTTTTCCTTTGAAATGAAGCTCATCGACATCGGCGAGGAGATAGTATGTACATCGATCGATTTACAATTACAAATTTTTACAATAATATCGTAAACTAAAGCCGACCGACAAATACCGTCAAGTTCAGAATGGTTCAGAATGGATCAGAATGGTTCAGAATGGAAAGATCATGATTCCGGACCTAATTTTGAGACACCCTGTATATATGTACAATGGAGATTTGCTCGTTCCAGCAAATCCAACGCAACACGTCGGTACGACGTTACAAAAACATTAATAGCTATAGGTACTACTAGCAAGAGCAGTCCTATCCGCGAGCTCGCGAAGCGAGCGAGCAAAAACAACCCTACTCGCGAGCGAGCGAAGCGAGCGAGCAACAATAACCCTCTAGTTTTATTTTATTTGTCACTTTAGTCTTTTCACACGTGTTCACTTACGTCACCTCTCTATGTTTTGATTTCACTCGTTGAGCATCGATATATATCGATTGGCGCGCTGGCTAATGAAGCGCGGCTGTTTTGATTTAAAGAAAGTATCCTTTCTTTACATACATACACGACCTTTTCTTTTACACATGAGTTTTTATACTTTTCTTTTACACATGAGATAAAAGTTACTAACAATATAGATGTACGAGGGTTTAAATATTGAATATAAATCACAAAAATAGCTATAAAATGAATATTTCGTTAAAAATTCGTTGTGTCTATTCACTGGTCCACGATATTACTCATAGCCCAGTAAATGAACAGTGTTCATGAAGTGACAACAATGGTAGAATGTGAAAAAGGAAAGGTATGGAAATGGCCAGAGGTTCCAGATACGGTTTGGTACAAGAGACAGGATGTTTTAACAAAGATAACGGAGCCAAAGAAAATTAATTCCAGGGGATTTTTTGTGATTAAAGAGTTAAAAAAATAGGAGAATATTGTTTACTAATTTTGTTCATTCATTGGGGACCATCATTGTTCAACTACTAGAATGTAGTGTTCATTGACTAGTATTTTTTATATTTTTTATTAAACGTTTAATAAAGAAAAATAATAATAATTTTATTTTATTTGTGTTCATTTTTTTTTATTTTTGACAAATGAAGTATAGGGAGCCATTTGGCATATATGAGATTCCTTTAATTCACATATTTTTTTTTTAAATAAAATATCTTCCTGAACAATTTCTTAAATGTTCATTCACTGGTGCAGTTACCCTACTTAGCTAGAAAAAACTTCTACAAAACAAAAATCTGTTAGTGTATGTAAATAAGGTAACAATTACTAATAGGTGAATTCGTTGAAAAATGAAAGCGTGTTAACAGAATTTCAAACTTCCGATAAATTTCAGTGCTTTATGGATACATGAATGGGAAAACGAATGATGGGAGATTGTTCCTCAGATATTCAACTAACTCAAGCCACAAAAATTTAACAATTTATGTAAAGTTTTAAAAATATTGAATTTTGACCGCTGAAATCGGGCATATAGCCCACTGTGCGACGCGTGGCGATTTTCAAATTAGAGGTTTACTTCTTAAGATGGTTTCTAATACAGACGTGGCGTTTCTTTTAATGTTGACAGTGTGTGAAATACAAAAATAAAAAAAAGAAGTAGAGGCTGGTCTAAAGAGTGGTATAAACTGAGAGAGAGAGAACACTTTATACTCATGAACATTTATTAAATTTTCTCCGAGTGACACAACCAAACGATTATACAAATTTCCTCCGCATGGATGAAGCGTCCTTTAATTATCTACTGGAGCTAATTAGGTCCAACATTGAGAAAAAAGATACCGTGATGCGTAATCTGTTTTGGCCAATCACGGTATAACGCAATAAGTATAGTAGTAAATTCTTGTAACGCGTCGGAATCGTCTATAACCAGTGCGCTAGAGCCATTTTGCCTGTACGTGATGCGATATGGTCCAAGATTTCTCGCGTATGTGCGGCGTTTTTTTTTGCTTTATACAGGATGAGTCCGAGAAAAAACAGAACACCTAAATATCTCCGTTACTTTTCATTGTTCAAAAAAATTCTTAGGATAAAGTTACACTGTTTGAAGGGCCACATGTAACGGAAAAAATTTTCAACGTCATTTGTTTTACAAGATTTCAAGGTTATTGATATTTTTTAAATGGAATGAGGTATTTTTTAATACATCAATCGATGCAGCTGTACATTCGTTGTAAAAAGGTACTAACCCATGTATGTCGAAAAGTTAGTAGTTCACGAGATATTTCAATTTAAATAAATCTAAAACACCATTACTGTCGTACTAAGACGTTAGTTGAAATTGAAAAATTGAAATTGAAGAGTTGAAGTTGAAGGGTTGATATTGAAATTGACGTTGAAATTGAAAAATTGAAATTGAAGAGTTGAAATTGAGAAATTGAAGTTGAAGGGTTGACATTGAAATTGAAGTTGAAATTATCGAAGTGAAATTGAAAAATTGAAGTTGAAATGGAAGAGTTGAAATTGAAGTTGAAATGGGAGAGTCAAAATTGAGGTTGAAACTAAAGTGGAAATGGAAAAATTGAAGTTGAAATGGAAAATTTGATGTTGAAATTGAAATTGAAAAATTGAAGTTGAAATTGAAAAATTGACGTTGAAATTGAAGAGTTGAAATTAACGAAATGAAATTGAAGAATTGAAGTTGAAATGGAAGAGTAGTAATTGAAGTTGAAATGGAAGAGTAGAAATTCAAGTTGAAATGGAAGAGTTGAAATTGAAGTTGAAATGGAAGAGTTGAATTTGAAGTTGAATTTGAAGTTGAAATTGATTACTTACTTGTGTAACGTCTTAGAGTACGATAGTAATGTTTTAGAGTTATTTAAATTGAAATACTATCTCGTGAACTACTAACTTTTCGACATACATAGGTTAGTACTTTTTTTTATAACGAATGTCCAGTTGGACATTCCATCTCATTCCAGCTCATTCCATTTAAAAAATATCGATGACCTTGAAATCTCATAAAAAATTGACCTCGAAAATTTTTTCCCTTACACTGTTACATGTGGCTCTTCAAACAGTGTAGCTTTGTCCGGAGAAGTTTTGTTGTACAACGAAAAGTAACGGAGATATTTAAGTGTTCTGTTTCTTCGAACTCACCCTGTATACAATATTTAGTAAAGTAGATAAAATGGGGTACCTTGGGCACCCCGCAGAATTTTAAAAAATTGGTATGATTTGATTTTGAAAAATGAATGTATAACATGTGTATTTCTGTATATTTTGTAACTCGTAGGACATGTCCTAGAGTCTTTTTGTCCGGAACAGATTGTTTCGGTACATTCCTGCCAGTATAATAGCCTCACGGTTCTGCTACCTCATCATCGTAATATAGATACGTTAACTATTTCGTCCGCACATGCGCGAGAAATTTTGCACCATATCGCATCATTGTCTAGTGAGATTGACGAAATATTGACAATAAACCTTCCAAACGTCAATGCGCGCATCAATATGGCTCCTGTCAATGCGCTTCAATCAAAATTTCTATCAATATGCTTCAATATATTGATCAATGCGTTTGAACCCCTTCTAAACGGTCAATATGCCCTTTCAATTCACCTCGTCAATATCATTGATGGGCGTATTGACAATATTATTGAACATTAGGGGCCGCTTTACGGTTCGAATTGTGTCTCGAGGTATTGGAGTCGCAATGATTCGTATAGTAAGGGTAAGATCACAGTGGGTCCGTTTTCGTCCTACATCAGACATCAGCCCACACAGACGAGCGTTCGGGAGGGATGTGTTGGTGTCTTTTCGTCCGTTTTCGTCCGGCAAGGTGCTCACAGTGGGCCAGAAACCGGACGAAATGGTCAAAATCACGGGGAGCCGAATCTTTTTCAGGTACTTCGAGGAGGGT
The DNA here is from genome assembly GCF_051020765.1 of Lasioglossum baleicum. Taxonomy (NCBI): domain Eukaryota; kingdom Metazoa; phylum Arthropoda; class Insecta; order Hymenoptera; family Halictidae; genus Lasioglossum; species Lasioglossum baleicum. The sequence goes on from NC_134936.1 coordinate 622,479, forward strand.
AACAATGGACAAACCCCATGGGGCCTCGATGCCGGACGATGTTGGAGGAGGTTAAAATGATTTTGATTTTCGTCTGATGTAAGACGAACAGCGTTCACTTCAAATAATTTTCATGTCGCCGTACTCCTGCCCTGAACAGCTTCTTCTCAGGCTCGTATCAATACAATGACACTAGTTCGGAGCCATACGAGATGGCACCTTGCCACCCCCTGCAATCGCGTATTAGTGGGCGGTAACGGTATAATCGCTCGTACGGGGCAGTGTATTCGACTACTTGTTGAACATAAACCGATTAAAAATGATTTTTCACTATGTGAAAGGTGTAATTTTAGGACAAACGCTGTAGAACCTTATTTCAGCATGCCTAGAGAATATTCAGCAATTTTATGGACTCAAAATAACAAACAATTCAAACCTAACAGCTGTTTGTAGTTTGCAGGGTGAGTCTGACAACATGACGATCTCAAATAATTCGCAAGCTATTTCTCGTGCGAAAAAAATGTTCAAACAAATGTTGCATGGTTCCTAGGGGGCATATGTATAGTGCTTCAATCTGATTTTTGTTACCTTGATTCAAGATGAATCATACAAGATGCAAATGGTTTTTCCTGGCAAGACAGCTGTTGCAGACCGCCGGACCTCGTTCAGCGTAGCTCTTTGGAAACTCGGAGTTTATTGTACCAGAATTTGCTGGTACAGCCGAAAACAAACTATTGTAAAGAACGGAGCATGCTTTGTCCAACATTATGAATTGGACGCGCTAAAAACATTATATTAATTGTAGCGGCCAGCGCTCAGGTAAAATCAATACGGCGATTGTGCCTTAGGATTGGGACTAGGCCTGGGCATCTGGCTACGGTTTGGGCCTGTCACCGTAATTTCGTTAATGGTTATTGCCGCCCGTACCCGGGTCGATAAAAAGGGGACATTTTAGTTTTCTCTGGCATCGCTTCGATTGCAGGTATGCCCCTGGCGTTTATAGCTACCAGCTTTGGGGTTTTCCTGCACTGGTCAACATCTTTGGGACACGTGAACCGTCACTCGGGCGTCTTTCTCCGCACCCCCATCTTGACGTGTCTCCTTATTTTGCAGATACCCCTGGGCCCATTCCGAGCCCTTAGTTTCGGCTCCTCCCACTCTTAATTTCCAAGGAAGGGGAATCTTAGCGCGTAAGGGAAGGGAGAACCGAACCATCGGCGAAGCTAGCTCAGAATTTCGAATTAGAAGTAGCTGGACAGCAAGACGATCAACTTCGCTTTCGCTTGCATTGTATAGTAGGCAGGCGACCAGTTATTTTCTCAACCTTGTAACATTTGTAACATTGAAACATAGTGCGAAATATAGTTAGTTTCAACACACTTCAACTTGTTAGTCCTTCAAACGTGAAGGTAGTCCTTCGAGTAAATTAGCGGGCACCTCGCAGTTCAAATACAACAAAAGTCCGAACGATCATTCCTTGATCAACCGCGGACAATTAACAATAATGGTCATTGTAAAAAATAAAAACTTTGCTACACCAGCAAATGCTGGTGCAGTAAACCCCGAGTTTCTAAAAGGCTTCGCTGAACGAGGTCCGGCGGTAATGTACTCACCGCACTGAATAATATTTACACTATGAAACTTTTGAAAATCAAGGAGCGCATATACACAAAAACAACAAAGAAATGAGAAAAATTTTTTTTCTTCAATACTATATGTCGCAGTTGTTTCCAATGTCAGTGTTTGTGCTTAGGTTCTATTATAATCTACAATCGTTGCATTAATACTGTAACGTATTAATACTGCAATGTATTTCAATACACATAGATTTTTCAAAATGACATTGCCATAATAAACGAATTATTGCCACGTCTTGGGGATTTTGCACCACTGTGCGACGTACGATAGCGTAGTGGCTATCGCCACGTGCAATAAAACATTGGGCATGCAAATGGACGGGTCATTATTGGGCGATCGACGGCGAAGCTATTTTTCAGAAAACTGTTTTTAGCGCGTCCAATTCATAATTTTTTACTGTGTCAACACGCGTTGTCCGAGAAAGTGTCGACTTCCAGCTCAATAGTAATGACCTGTCATAAACCTCTCCATAGAGAACAACCCCGGGAACGGCCAGCAAATGCTGGTACAATAAACTCCGAGTTTCCATAACGAGGGCCGTCCTGTCGGTCGATGCAGGACGAAAATAGAAGGGTCTCACAGACGGGCCTACCTGGGCCTACCCACACATTTGAAATGTCTGCCAGACGGCGCTGACGTCACCAAGTCTGTCTGATGTAGGACCCACTGTGATCTTACCCTAAGTCGTAAAATGGGACGACCAAGTAAAGAAACTGAATGCTTTCTGAAATATTTTTTATTTGATGTCACATAAAAGCGCTACACCTCGTAGTGTCCAGTGTCGAGGATTATGGTCGGTTTCGAAATCGATCGATCCTATGTACTTTGTGTCCGTCCTCTGCGGTTTCCTATATATAGGACACTCGTAAAGCATTGGATCCTTGCCCGCAGTTGTGTTTATCGCGTAAATGTAAATCACAGGCATCTGCTCGTATAGGACCTTTGGTTTACTTTCCACCAACTTGCCCGTTTTACGATCGAGCGAGGCACCTTCCAGGAATAGACCGTGAACGTAGACTCCTTCCTGGGGCTGATTCTTAATGTCTTCCTTGTTGAACCTCGTAATCAAATTTTGCAGTACGACGGAATCCAGCGCCCAACCTTTGTGCGCCCGAGTTACCTCCTTCGACATACACAGACAAAATTTTAATCGTGCAACTCGAAAAATACAATTCGAAAATCGGTGAGACAATACTAGTGCAATAATGAAACTTCTTTATTTTTTGCTGACTTTTATTGAAATTTTACCAATATATTTGGGACATTCTTCTGATCTAGGTGCAAGGTAGTGCACCAGCCAAGTTCCGCACTACCTCCTTTTACACGAAACAACTTAGCCGTTTTTTAGAGGCTTTTTTACTCGGCACTGGAGGCAGATTATCAAAGTTTGAAATTTTACACCTTAAAGGGTTGAAAAAAACATTACGAAATAGGTACGTAAGATAGAACATAGCAGCATAACATATACATAAGTGTACTTTGGGATTATCCCGTCGACCATTTTTGCCAAACTGTATTTTCGTATGCGTGATCGAGCCGGCCGTCAGGCCGACCCTCTCCGCCCCCACCACCTAACCCTAACTAATTCTTGAGAGGTCGACGGGATAATCCCAAAGTACCTACATAAGTATACGTTTTATTAGCTTCGAAGTCGCAACAAATACTAATGAAAAAAACAATCGCTCTAACGTAAACAAAAGAAACTGCACCGAGCATCGTCTATAGCGGCGGGGGGCAAATGTATCCGAGCGTCGCCGGCAGGTAGTGTTGTTAATATGAGCTCTGAGTCCTGAGCTTTGAAGGCTCGAGTCGCGACTTCAGTCGTAAACGCTGGAGCCTTCCAGGTTTGAACCTTGAGTTGTGAGAACTGGAGTCCTCAATGCTTGAGCTTGAAACTCAAAGACTCGAGTCTTCTGTATTGCCTGGATGTAATAATATGTATACACATCCTGGATGCGGTTGTGCCCTCTGTGACAAATATCATAACATAACAGCTGAGAGCTGAGCGTTGAAGCTTCGAAAGCTTAAGCTTTATATAATTGTAGCCTTAGAAACTTAGTCTTTAAGACTGAGCTCTGGAGCTTCGAAGACTCGAGCTTTATACAACACTACCGGCAGGGTGTTACTCTTCGATAAATTGAATTTGGATTTTGTCTTGCAGATTAGAAAATAATTTTTTTCCTTTGATCGTCGCTGCGTTGTTTAGATTTTTCGGGACAAAGTTTTAAGTAGGTATAAATAGGTAGTAAAAAACGAACATGCATTTATTAATTTACTTAATGTCCACCTTAAACATAAAAAATGTTTAGGATTTAATGAATCCGAGATAAGAGTAATACACCTACTTGATACTTGATGAAATTTCAACAAAAATTGATGAAACCCAACAAAAACATCCTGCCAACAGGAGCCAAGTTCCTATGGCCGTAAAAAGTTGTGAGATCAAACAAAATACGGCCAAGTTCGTTAGTTTAGAAATACCTCTTGCAATACTGAAAAAAGCGTTTGTAAAAATTAGTTTAAAAGAACGCTATTTAATTTTTAATGAATTACAATTGGCCGTTACTTTTTAAACCAATGGCCATAAAAGGTGTTAGGTAGCGGCCAAGTTTGAATAATTTAGCCTTCCATGTAATTCATTAAAAATTAAATAGCGTTCTTTTAAACTAATTTTTACGAACGCTTTCTTCAGTATTGCAAGAGGTATTTCTAAACTAACGAACTTGGCCGTATTTTGTTTGATCTCACAACTTTTTACGGCCATAGGAACTTGGCTCCTGTTTACAGGATGTTTTTGTTGGGTTAAAATGACACTAAACAAGATACAATTTGGCCCACATTTACCGTACATGTAAAGCATAACTTACAATTTATCTAAAAGAGAGAAAATTATGTTCTCAAAGAATTAGTCTAGCATTTTGCAAATTAACGGAGCTACAGTCCGTTGGAGGTTTTCAAACAACTTACATTAATTTAAAAAATGTGACAAATATCTTGAAATAGGTTGTGTCAGAAGAAAGTTGAAAATAAAAAAGTTAGTTATCGCATTGGTATTTTAAACAACACAATAAGTTTTGTATTTTTGCCGAACGTCGCGGTTGCTGTTTCTCTTTCTTTACTACCGTCAATTAAACCATTGTAACGCGACGAGGGACTAGACAACCCCAGGCGCGTCAGGCCGCCTCGGCACCACCCTGAGTGACAGAAGAATCGTGGCCGAATCTTCGAGAAGACTGCATGGTCGAGAACCTTCTAAACCCTTAGTAACGCGTTGTTGATAGGGTTAGCAACGATTTAATATAAATACTGGTCAGTGTCGCCAGACTGAGAAAATCGAGGGGAAGTAAGTATCCCCTCTCTGATGATCAGTCCAGTCTACGGCACGGACACTGTGGTCTACGGTCTTACAATTAGTGGGAGACGTTGGAGTGTGTGCATGGTGCTGGAATGGGATAGTGGAAGGGGAAAAGGAGGAGAATGTGTGAGAGCTGTTTGGCTCTCATTTGGCGACACTGATAGTGGTAGGCTATCGCGGAGCAATTCACTTTAGCTGCGCCTGTGGAGGAGGACGAGATAAGATCACACGGCCGCCCATAGGTTAGGGAGAGTACGAAGCAATACTATCGGACGCCCAGCAGCTCAGGAGAGGACAGAGGATGCACGTGGACGCCTTTCTGGATAAATGGGAGAGGACGACCATGAAGGCCGGACGGCCGCCTAGTGGAAAGAACAGACTAGCTTCCTGGCCGCCTAACAAGGAGAGGCCGCGGCCTTCGGGTCACCGATCTCGTTGAGACTTCGCACACTTATAGATTTCGTTCTCCTGTTTACGAATATATAGCATTATAGGGGCAGACGCTCAATAGTTTTTGAGATATTGACGATTAAAGTTTCATTGCTCCCCTTAAATATAGTATTCTTTATAAATCACATCAAGAGACGGCGTGATGGTAGCGTGTTAAGTTCTTACGCGGAAGACCAGAGTTCAAATCCTGTCATGTGATTCGATTTTTTAAAAAATTTTACTTTATTTTTTATTTATGGAACATTTACCTCGATGTATGTGTATGTTATTAATTTCAATCATTTCGATTTCACGCACAATAATTCTATAATACTAACAGAAGTAGAATAGTTATAATAGAATACTCTCCAGTTATTGTTATGTACAGTAGTGGTATTTGTCGTAGTATTATAGAATTATTGTGCGTGAAATCGAATTGTTTGAAATTAGTAACATACACATATACAGGGTGTTTACCTACAGGTGGGAGAAAATTTAAGGGGTGGTTCTCGACGATAATATAAGACGAAAATGAAGAATAAAAAAATTGCGATTTCGGCTTCGTTATTTAGTTATTAACAATTAAAAATCCGCCTAAAATGCTGCAACACTTCTAACAAAAGTATATGTTGCGTACGTCAGACAGGCGCGCGACAGTCTCGTATCAAGTGACAAACGCATGCATACCTTGGTTCTCATTTGGGGCCCCAGCGAGGTGAAAATGTTTAAAAAATCGGTGGACGACATTGAACCTACATACTCGTTAAAATCCACAAGGGCATTTCTAATATCCGCCCTATGGAATTATCGAGTAGAAGGGGTCAATGCCCTTTCACTTTTAAATTCTTCTCACACATATCCACAAATCCTTATCCTGCACTATAATTGTTCATAACACCGTACCTAATATACTGTAATAAACGCTCTAGCACTATTTACAATATCATACACACGCACTACGAGTTTACAGAGAGTACAAGTTTACTGAGGGGAAGGAGGAGAATGTGAAGAACTGGTAATCCTTTAATGTTGAAACACTGCTCTTTATTGAACTTGATTTACGTCGCGAGACTCGCTCACAGACGGAACGGACATCTTGAGGTCGTGTGATCTCTGCGAATGGAAATCTTCGACGCGTGAGGGAAGAATCGTCCGTACAAGCTAGCATCTGTATGCACACTGATTCAAGACAGCTGATGAGGTCGATGCCAGATCGATAAAACAAATGAAGATCTACAGCAAACTACCGCCCAAACATCGCGCGTTGCTATACCAATACATTGTCTATCCTGTTTTCACGAATTTCGTGATTCTTTCTCATTCTGTCTGTGACCGTGAAATATCTCATGCGTGTGCATTGACCACATTAGCTGTCTTCAATCAGTGTGCATACGGATGCTAGCTTGTACGGACGATTCTTCTCGCACGCGTCGAAGATTTCCGTTCGCAGAAATCGCATGACTCTGTAAACTCGTAGTGCGTGTGTATGATATTGTAAATAGTGCTAGAGCGTTTATTACAGTATATTAGGTACGGTGTTATGAACAATTATAGTGCAGGATAAGGATTTGTGGATATGTGTGAGAAGAATTTAAAAGTGAAAGGGCATTGACCCCTTCTACTCGATAATTCCATAGGGCGGATATTAAAAATGCCCTTGTGGATTTTAACGAGTAGGTAGGTTCAACGTCGTCCACCGATTTTTTAAACATTTTCACCTCGCTGGTGCCCCAAATGAGAACCAAGGTATGCATGCGTTTGTCACTTGATACGAGACTGTCGCGCGCCTGTCTGACGTACGCAACATATACTTTTGTTAGAAGTGTTGCAGCATTTTAGGCGGATTTTTAATTGTTAATAACTAAATAACGAAGCCGAAATCGCAATTTTTTTATTCTTCATTTTCGTCTTATATTATCGTCGAGAACCACCCCTTAAATTTTCTCCCACCTGTAGGTAAACACCCTGTATAGAGGTAAATGTTCCATAAATAAAAAATAAAGTAAAATTTTTAAAAAAATCGAATCACATGACAGGATTTGAACTCTGGTCTTCCGCGTGAGAACTTGACACGCTACTATCACGCCACGTCGTCTCTTGCTGTGATCCATAAAGAATACTATATGTATTTAAGGGGAGCAATGAAACTTTAATCGTCAATATCTCAAAAACTATTGAGCGTCTGCCCCTATAATGGTATATATTCGTAAACAGGAGAACGAAATCTATAAGTGTGCGAAGTCTCAACGAGATCGGTGACCCGAAGGCCGCGGCCTCTCCTTGTAAGAGTAGGACCGCCTGGTTTCTCTGTACGTCTCGGAGAGGACGGCCATGAAGGTCGGCCGCCGAGCGGACAAAAGAAACCGGGTACCAGGCGGGATCCGGAAGTCTACTTTCAACGCAAAATGCAACGAGCCATCGAGAATCAGCACCTCGAGGCAGGAAGACGGCATGACCCGAGACAAAACAACGAGAGATCGTCAAGGCCCAGGACTATCAACCTGGAGGCGCCGACGAGGGCATGCGGTACAGAGGAGATCATCCACTCTACCCTGTCGTCGCCTCGTCCGGGATGAAGCCAGTACCGCAACCGGATTGGCTGACGTCGATCGTCGATCGTCATCGGGAAGCGGCCAATCGGACGTCATCGCTGCCGGATGAGTTGAACGCTGTCGGAAGCCGAACGCCGTCGCGATGGATTCGTTAATACGAAATCCCTTGTTAGCGATAGGCCGAAACGTTGCGCGAAGAAATGGGAATAAGGAAGTGGGGGACGCTCTGCTTCCACGTGCCCGGGCCACCGCGTGAAAGATCATTGCGTCGTTAGAACTCTTCGAAATAAGTAGTCGCTCTAAACTATTGCTAGAAAATAAAGTATTTTGCGTCGGCTGGCCAGAGGAATAGTATATCGCTGGCCAACATCCGCTGTCGTGCAATAAAGGGTAAGCGCCGATCAGGCTTTCGTAATATATTGTTGCGAAGGCTTCGGCGTGGTCTTGCCGGAGAACACATAATAATAATAAACGAAACTATAACTTTATTAAATGTACAATAGAAGGAGAACAATCGATAATGTGTGCTTTCGTCTCAATCACTCGAGAGGATCTAACATCTCTCTTCTTCTTATCAACAAACTCGTTGTCCGGATACCGCAATATCGATCTGACAGGCGACTTCACTCGATCTCTGTGATAACTTCAGAATATCTCAGGGGAAAGGCAACTTCATCGTAACATTACTCCCCCCTTCGAAGAAAGCGGGCGTCCCGTCCGCGACTAGGTTCACCTCTGTAGATGTTTCAACCTTCACGCTTCTAATTAACCAGCATCTTCAATACGTAGTCGTTAACCTTTTCACGTCAGAATGACAGCTCCCTGACATGTCAACCACTGTCTGAAAAGTCAATAACCGAAAACTTAAGTGATTTACCCTGGTGGCCTCAGTCAGACAGTAAACGTCCCGACATTTGTCCTCTGTCTCAGGGGAAAAACCACCCAAAAACCCTGAGCAGGACGTTGATAGGAGGAATTAATAATTCTTTAATGAAGCTACTCCGCCCAATCCTCGCCACTCCTCTTGACTCTTGTACCTTGAATACTCCTTTCTTGATGTCTTCTCGGGTACCAGAACAAAGTTACCCCCGTCTTCTTTTGATGAAACGTCCTCTTCTTAAGCGAAAAGTGTCGAAGTTCCTTTCCTTTGCCTCATAAATTCAAGCATTGTAACGTGCGAGTCTATTTACATGAACAATCTTTGGCTTCGCTTTAGGTGAGCGAATTATACGAAAGATTAATTCATTTAACCGATCCTTTATTACATACGGTCCTTCCCAATCAGATTGGAGTTTCGGACACCGGCCTCTTGTACGCCGTGGATTGAATAACCATACCTTGTCTCCCGTTTTAAATGAAACTGAATTCGCGTGAACATCGTACCAAGACTTCATTTTGTCACTACTAATCTTCATCCGTTGACGCACAAAATCATGGATTTTCAAGATCTTAGCCCTCGTTTCTTCGATGTAAGTTCCTTCATCCTTCTTCTCAGAAGCGTAGTTACTTCCTCTCAAGAGATCTAAAGGAAGTCGTAATTCTCGACCCATGAGAACCATTGCCGGAGTATTTCTGGTTACCTCATGTTGAGACGTCCGATATGCCAGAAGGAACGTCGGTATCCATTCATCCCAGTCTTTTTGATGTTCTGAAACAAACTGTGTTAGATACTGCAATAAAGTTCGAATCATCCTTTCAACGAGTCCATCCGATTGGGGATGTAGGGGCGTCGTCCTTGTCTTTTTAATTCCAAGCATCCTCATCAATTCCTTGAAAACATTAGATTCGAAATTCCGACCCTGATCTGAATGCAGTTCCAGTGGTACACCATGACGGCTTATTATATCCGTTAAAAGGGTCTTCGCTATGGTTGTTGCTCTTTGATTCGGAAGCGGAACCACTTCCGGCCACTTCGAGAAATAATCTACGACGACAAGGGCATATTTGTTTCCGGTCGTAGATTTTGGTAGAGGTCCTACAATATCCAGTGCAATTCGTTCAAAAGGGGCTCCAACATTGTAAATCTTCAAAGCGCCCTTCCCTTTCTCTCTAGGGCCCTTCTTCGCCACACAGCTATCACAACGACGGCACCATTCCTCAACTTCCCGACGATGATCAGGCCAGAAAAACCTTTGCCGAATCTTAGCAAGTGTTTTGCGAATTCCGAAATGTCCTCCCCATGGGGCGTTATGACACTCCCGTAACACTTCTTCGATTTTGCATCTAGGGACGATTAATAACAGAACTGCTTCTTTCCCGTCTGTGGATTCCCACCTCCGGAAAAGCAAACCTTTTCTTACTTCAAGAGAATCCCAAATCTTCCAGTAAAACTTTGTCACTGGGGAAAATGAAGAAACTTTCTGCCAATCTGGCTTATTTTGCTCAATTACTCTTTGTAATATGAAATTAATTTCTCCGTCGTCCTCTTGTGCTCTCTTCCATTCTTCTGAACCGGCATCTTCACAGATCGTCCTGTAAACGTGTTCTTCCTTGTTACATATTTCTTCTCTCAACTCTCTCTTTTCAAGGCGATGACAATATTTGCACTGCGAAACCTCGCATGGTCTTCTTGACAGACTGTCTGCATTTATATGCAACTTTCCTTCCCTATGTTTAATTTCGAAATCGTACTGTTGCAGTCTTTCTATCCAACGAGCCATTTGTCCTTCTGGATTCCTAAACGACAGTAACCATCTGAGCGCAGCATGGTCAGTCCTCACTAAAAATTTTCGACCATACAGATAGTGGTGAAAATGTTCAATAGACTTGATTATTGCCAAAAGTTCTCTTCTAGTCACGCAGTAATTCCTCTCAGCTTTTCCTAGCATTTTCGAGAAATACGCAATAACTTTCTCCTCTTGATCTTGAACCTGCGAGAGAACAGCTCCAATGGCAAAATTCGACGCATCAGTATCTAAAATGAAATCTGCATCTACCAAAGGGTAAGCCAGTATCGGAGATTCAGAGAGTCGTTGTTTCAACCACTCAAACACCTCCTGGCATTCTTCTGACCATCCAAAGGTAACTTTCTCTTCCGTCAGACGATGTAGTGGCCTAGCGATGGCAGAAAAATCCCTGACGAACTTCCTATAGTACGTACAGAGCCCAAGAAAACTTCTTAGTTCCGTTTTATTCTTCGGGACCGGCCATTCCTGGATTGCCTTTATCTTCTCCGGATCCGTTTTTATTCCGCATTCGGAAACGATGTGTCCAAGGTAACGCACCTCTTTACAGAAGAAATTGCATTTCTTCGGGTTCACTAACAGTTTAGCTTGACGCAGGCGTACGAAAACAATCTTCAGATTTTCTATGTTCTCATCGAAACTTCGCCCGTAAACAATTATATCGTCCAAATACACCAAGCAGATTTTTCCGCAAAGGCCTTTTAATACCGTATCCATAAGTCGTTCAAACGTGGCAGGGGCATTGCAAAGTCCGAAGGGCATCACTTTGAATTGCCAGAGTCCTTTACCCACGCAGAACGCGGTCTTCTCACGGTCCCTTTCATGCAACATAATCTGCCAATAACCACTTTGCAGATCTATCGTTGAAAACCAAGACGATTCAGCTAGGGCATCTAGCGTGTCTTCAATTCGCGGTAATGGGTAAGAATCTTTTTTCGTGACATCATTAAGCCGGCGATAGTCCACACAGAATCTAGTGCTTCCATCCTTCTTCTTCACAAGAACGATAGGAGAGGACCATGGACTTTTCGACTCTTCGATTACTCCTTGCCTTTCCATCTTTGCGAGTAACTCTTCAACCTCGTCTCGTCGGTGGAAAGGAAGGCGACGTGGTGCCTGTTTGATTGGTACACAATCTCCTGTATCAATTCTATGTTGGACAACGTCACAACTTCCAACATGTTCAGGATTTTCTGCAAACACATCCTGAAATTCATGTGCTATTTCTGCAAACGCCATCTTCCGCGGCGGAGATAAGACGGTAGAGCAACGCTGGAAAAGATCTTTTAAATGCTTCGGCACAAGTGAAACCATCTTTTCCTCCTCCGGAGTAACTTCTTTCTTCTTCGCCAATAAAGTTACTTCTGCCTTATTTTTCATCCCTCGACCAATAAAGCTGACCTCCTCCTTCCCAGCTATTTGTAATTTTCCTGCCAAATAATCGAGCCCACACGCGTGTCTCTGGAGAAATTCATTTCCCAAAATACACTCCTCCGCCATATTAATTACGAAGAAATCTTCCTCCGATTCAAAACTGTTAATTTTAACCAGACATCTGCACCTGTCTTGAATCGGTAAATTCTCTCCAGAAATGGACACAATTTTCATTTCCGGAAGTCCCTCCGCCGCGCCAAGCTTACTTTTGGGACTGAACTTATTTGTCCCTAAAAGATTCACACTCGATCCTGTGTCAATTACTATCGAAGTCAATTCTCCATCGATGAATCCCTCGATGGCCGTACAATTCTTCTTCAAGTAAGTCTTCAGCACGACGGGGGTAGAAGAAGAAGAAGTCACAGTCTCCCCCTCTACTGTGACTTCTTTGCGTTTCCCATCTTCTGCGTTTGCCTCTTCGGACAATCCTTCTGAAAGTGTCCAGGCTGCCGACAACTCCAACACTCCCTGGGTCGATCTTCTCTATTACTGTTAATATTCGTTGTATTCCGATTCACGAAACTCGACCTCTGCTGGTAGCTCCTATTCGGACGAAACGCCTCCTCCGGTCTTCGATCGCTCTCCCGTTCTCTCCAACTCCTTCCAGGGATAATTCGTTCCGGAAAATAATAAGGTTTGTAGCGATCGTTTCGGTTTTTATATGAGGTTTCAGTAATGGACTCAACAGCTTCAATCTCTAGGGCTCTAATAACCGTTGCCCTCAGAGATGTAAAACCACCGAGTCTCAATATTCGCTTGATCTCCTCGTTGGCCAATGCTGCTACAAATTGAGAGGCCGCGAGTTTGTCCCTACTTTCGAAAGGGCATTCGTCAAATGCAGCTTGAGCAAGCCTCTCAATTTCTGCCGCCAACTCAGAAATCGACTCCCCTTTCCGTTGCCTGTAATTTTGAAACTTCACATAACTTAAATTTCGAAAATTTTTTATCCCATAACGGAACTCTAATGCCGAAACTATCGTCTGGAAGTCATTTTGTTTATCCACAGAAAGAGAAGTCAACACTCCTCGAGCAGGGCCCTCCAAAGATGCAACTAAGGCCAAAGCTTTCCTCGGTTCATCCCATCTATTCGCGCGAGCTATCGTGTCAAACTGAATCCGATATTCTTCCCACGAAGCTTTACCGTCGAATTTAGGCGGTTTCACGGTATATCCTAACTCTGAAACACTACGAAACCCGCCCACCGTATCGCGCGGAGGATCCTGCTGCGAAAGCGGAAGAACCGGAAACGTAGACCCGTTAAGAACAGATATATTTTCATTTTGAGGTTCACGGTTCTCGGTAGAGTTAATTAATCGCGGCTGTACAAGCGTGTGTAGATTTTGCGAGAGCACCTGACACTGAGCCTCCAGGATCCCGAAACGTCCTTCCAAGGCAGCTTCCCTCGCAGCTTGAGCGGCCCTGTTTGCTGCTTCCGTCTCTTCAAACCGGGTCCTCTCCTGTTCCCATCTCTGTTCTGAGATCTTCTGCTGCTCTTGAAACTGCCCCGAAATGTTCCTCTGGAGGGCTTCGAAAAGCGTCTGCAACATCATCGCTTCTACTCCCGAAGTGGATGTTGTTGCGGTGCTATCTCCCGTAATCCCACTTCTGACACCAATGTTGCGAAGGCTTCGGCGTGGTCTTGCCGGAGAACACATAATAATAATAAACGAAACTATAACTTTATTAAATGTACAATAGAAGGAGAACAATCGATAATGTGTGCTTTCGTCTCAATCACTCGAGAGGATCTAACATCTCTCTTCTTCTTATCAACAAACTCGTTGTCCGGATACCGCAATATCGATCTGACAGGCGACTTCACTCGATCTCTGTGATAACTTCAGAATATCTCAGGGGAAAGGCAACTTCATCGTAACAATATTATTAACTTCCCGATTGTATAGGGAAGTTATTGTAATGACCCCGAAAATCGAAAATCGATTTTTTAGCAGATCTTCACGTTTCATGGTCATTGCAGTCATTTTAGACCAGTGGTCGGCACGGAGGAGACCCTGCAGGCCGTTTTCGGCTCGCGCCGCCTCTTTTCACCGACCGCACGTCCCGTTCCCCGTAACGGCCCTAGTCCTCGAGGCAGCTCAGGCCCGTACCTATCCCAGACCGTATGAACTGCGCGTGGCGCATTAGGGCGACACCCGTATCAATAGGTTTCCACATTACCATTGAGGTACTATTGTAAATGCGTTTTTTTATGTGGTTTCCCCTGTAGGCCTATTCCACTCTGTTGCATGACAATTTCTGAAACTAACTTTGAACAATAAACACGGAAAAGATATATATATATATATGTACATATATATATATATAACTTTGACAAATACTTCGATAACCGTTTCACTGATTTCGATTCCCTTAAAAATGATTTCAGACTATTTCAGAACCCCCTCGCGGCCATAATCGAAGAACAAGCTTCCGAGTATCAAGAGGAACTTCGCGATTTTCATCAAAAAGTTCCTCTGAAGAATAGGGAAGAAAACAGTGTCGAATGTTTTAAAATATTAAATGAATCAAGATATCCTCTCCTCAGAAATTTCGCACTGAGAATTTTTTCAATGTTCGGATCGACATATCTGTGCGTATGTTCGTTTTATAAAATGCGGAATATTAAATCGGAAAAGCGCACCCGGTTGAATGACGCTTCTTTATCGTCTGCGATGCGAGCCGCGACATCTAATCTTTCATTTGATATATCTGATATTCCGAGTACATCTAAACGTCCACGAAGAAGTTTGTCTGAATGACTGTTTAAAATTTTGGCAATGGAATTAAGAAGTAGTTCTCTCTCTCTCTCTCTCTTCCGCATTTATTGTTCAAAGTTAGTTTCAGAAATTGTCATGCAGCAGAGTGGAATAGGCCTACAGGGGAAAACACATAAAAAAACGCATTGACAATAGTACCTCAACGGTAATGTGGAAACCTATTGATACGGGTGTCGCCCTAATGCGCCACGCGCAGTTCATACAGTCTGGGATATGTACGGGCCTGAGGACTAGGGCCGTTACGGAGAGCGAGACGTGCGGTGGGAAAAGGAGGCGGCGCGAGCCGAGAGCGGCCTGCAGAGTCTCCTCCGTGCCGACCACTGTTTTAGACTATTTTCAGCAAAATGTTCGTATATATGTGTGTGTGTGTGTGTGTGTGCGCGCGCGCGCGCGTATGGCCGTTTCTATGTAATCAAATTTTTCGTTAATGTTTTCAGAAAAAGTAACAACGCGATCAGGATGATGAATGATGCAATCGAGTAGTTTTTTAGTTTTTTTTAGTTTTTTCGAAAGAAGTTCATTCAACAATGCAATTTATACGAGAGAACGGAAAGTCTCCACCGAAGAAACAAACGTAATTACACAAAAAATTTTTTTTTGTACCTTACGATGATGTTTCCGCTTACAAGAATCGAAAATTATCCCAATGCAAGAGTGAGTTAATCATCTCTACTCCCGAGAATACATTTTCAAAGAATATCGATGAAAGTACAAAAAAAAATTTATATTACAATCTTTAAAAAAACAATCAGTTCAAAACGAATTATTAACTGAGATTAAATTGAAAATTAATATAAACTATATGATAATTATTAATAACATTGATGTTGAAAACGGATTGGTTAATGGAGCACACATGCGGAATATTAAAATTTATTACTTTTCAAGAAAATACTAAAATTCCGTCTATATTGTGGTTAGATTTTCAATTGGCCAGAGTAGGAGTGAAAGTAAGAACTCGTTATCGTGATTATATGAAAAATGCAAATATTGATCAAAATTTTACACCAATAATAAAAATATCGAATCAAGTAAATATGTCGAGTGAGGAAAAATATCAAATCACACGTAGTCAATTTCCAGTGGTTCCTGCTGAAGCAATTACGATTCATAAAAGTCAGGGACAAACATACGAGAAAGTATGTTTGGATTTTAAAAAATCAGAAAGGCGAACTTTACAAATGTTGTATGTAGCACTGAGCAGAGTTTCAAAATTGAGCGCGGTTTATATATTTTGGGACAATTTAAATTAACAGTATCGAAGAAAACCAAGATCAATACTGCAAACCCGGATAATGAGGAGTTGTATCGTTTGCGAAAAACTAATTAAGACAATTTATTTTGCAACATTAGTATGCTATAACAAGGAACCAAGCGAGCAACGAGCATACGATGTTGGTTTAATGCGACGCCATATAGCAAACATTGTGATAAGTAGAAAACTATTGAATTTCCCTGAAAACGTATAATCTTCTTAAAACGCACACTTAATAATGATAATAATATACTGCAACTAACGAATCGGGAAGTTCTTTGTGTGGCTCGTGGAGAGTCACACACCAAATAAAAAAAAACATTAATAGCTATAGGTACTACTAGCCATGCGTACCACTAACCCTTTCGCAAGAGCAGTCCTATCCGCGAGCTCGCAAAGCGAGCGAGCAAAAACAACCCTATTCGCGAGCGAGCGAAGCGAGCGAGCAACAATAACCCTCTAGTTGAAACTTCGTGTTGGCTCGGGTAGTGTGTCGTAAAGGTTCGGTATTCGCTTCGCGGGAAATAACGGCACGAAAGACGAACGGAAGTCGTCTATATTATTTTCGAGGGGTACGAATCCTTCGGATCGTGAAGGATTTCGTCCTCCTAATTAGAATCCGGTCGGATAGCGGGGGCCGCGTGGCCGCATTGTGACGGTTGTACGACGCCAGTAGAGACGCGAAGTCGCGGATTCATTATTTAGCGTTGCTGTCGTTATTTCTAAATATCCTACACTCGTTCCATGGTGGGACGCCGCGCCGTCGCGTGCTCGATTCGCGTTCGCGAATTTAGTTCGAATCAGGCCAGTTCTAGCAGTTTCGTATTGAACATCGGAATTCGGTCGGAAAGCGACCTGTCAGGTCTTCCGCGTGGTTAACATTGTATCGCTGCCGAACTCTCAACGAAGAGAATCGATTATAACCGCAATCAGCGCGTGCGAATAACATCTCTCGCGATATTTACGAAAACGCGCCGGCTATTGTTGTATTGTAGTCTAACATCGTCGTGTAATAAACGAATTGATAGCCGAAACGTTGTACTTTTCTTGTGTGAAAACCTTCCCGCCGCGCCGTGGGGAACGTCTCGTGATCCGTGATCGATTCCGTGTTAGCTATCCAAGCTTAGTTTACTACGCCACAGTCTCGCGAATTAGATCGTGTTAATTTGTCGTAGATCAAGATTCTTTTGCGTGACACCTTCGGGTGCCTGGCGCCCGAAATTTCTTAGAGTTCGATTACCGAATCGCGAGGCTGTGAGCGTATTTTGTCCCGAGAGGACCACGCATCGTACGGCCGAGCGTGGCCCGGCGTTCCGCCTATAAAATCTCGGTGTCGATAAAATTCGTGATCACCTCTTTTCGAAAAATTAAAGAAGCGACGTGACAGAAGATTATACGTTTTCAGAGAAATTCAATAGTTTTCTACTTATCAAAATGTTTGCTATATGGCGTCGCATTAAACCAATATCGTATGCTCGTTACTCGCTTGGTTGCTTGTTTAATACATCAATCGATGCAGCTAGACATTCGTTATAAAAAAGTACTAACCTATGCATGTCGAAAAGTTAGTGGTTCTGGAGATATTTCAATTTAAATAATGCTAAAACACCATTACTATCGTACGAAGACGTTGTACTAGTAAGTAAACGCTAATGTCTGGGAACGGTGCGTCCTACCGCAGAAATAACGAAATTTTCTAAAGGCGCAACCCAAGGCATATAGAGTATGCCGAACCACATGACGTATGTAGTCTTTTGAATTTAAATTATTTAAATAAAAATAAATTTTTTAAAAATACCACGTTTTTAAATCGGACTAAAAAGTATAAAATAATTTTTTCTAGCCCCATACAGATTCCTGACCCCGTACAAATAGTCCTGAAAATTTGTGATTGTGAAATTTTAGTAGCTATGAAAATACTTGTAAGATTTAAAACGAAAAACGTGGGGAGCATGAAATAGATAATTGATGCATGAACACCTAAATCACTAACAATTCTAATGTACTGCAAATAATATGAACTGTTGTGCGAGTTTTCTCAGCGGTAGCTATATACTCTCTACACTCCTTACTATGTATGTAGTATTATCTTGCGCCCCACGTTTTTCGTTTGAAATCTTACAATCGTCTTTGAACAGCCGCTTCGATTTGACCACCATTATTTTGTAAACGGAACGGATGTGAACAAATAGAGGACAGTAAACATCACAACTTTCAGATGACCACTGTCAATAATCATAGTCTTTTCTGGTCTTTCGTGTAGTGAGTGTTTGTTTGGGATTGGTTGAGCGTGTCGGCAGCGTGAACGCGCCGATTTACTGCGCCGCCCCACTATTGGCTGACCCGCACGTAACCGCGAGATCGAGAGTCGATAAGCAGCTCGCAGTAGCTTAGACCAGCACCGTCGGACTTCGATTAGGATCGATTATCGACCCCAAAAAGGGGATTACTATTGGCTAATCGCTGTATCGATCTGCCAATCACTAGTTCGACGGTGACGGTAAACTGCCAGCTGTTCGACTCCGATCTCAACGTTCTTCAATCGTTCTCGCTCTCTCTAACCGAAAACGTCGCGCGTCAGTTGACCGGTTTTCGCGAGTAAGTCGATTCGCTCTAACAACGGGATTCACGGCGCTACACGTGAATCTCTATCTATCTACCTAACAAAGTGAAACTCATCTGTTTTCATCTCAAACTCTTTATTGCACGTTCTGGCCAAACGAGCTGTGTTTTGGCCTGTTACATCTCTTGTTTTGTACATAGTTCGCTGACAACTCGAACGAACCCAAGTTGGGGGGAATAAAGTGTATTTCGACGTGAAGTGACTCGTTCTATCCCTCCTAATCCGGAACAGTGTTAGACGTCAGTTATGCAGAGTAGAAGAAGAATTTATAACGTGCGTCAGATGCTTCATGCTACTGAAGAAGCATTTGGAAATTACACCTTAGCTCGCTATATATATCGTGAATATTTAATTAATACCCGACAAGGAAATCCTAGGAATGTGCCAGACAGAAGGGATTTTCAATGGTTGGACCAACGTTTTCAAGATTTTGAATTTGCTATTACTCCTGGACATCGAAGGGCAGGCCGACCTAGTATTCATTGGAGGAAAGAGGAGCATATAATTGCACTTGCTCGTGCTCATCCTCATCCTCTTTTGGGTTTACGCGGTTTTACTGTCCTCAACTTGTTTACATCCGTTCCGTTTACAAAATAAACCATGATAGCTCTCAACTCAAGGAACGGAAGTCGACGTTAAAACATTTAACATTCTTTTATAAGAGAACGGTTGAGTTGCGACCTAAATATGGTTCCTTTGACAAGTTTGGTTTCCATGGTGAGTAGAATGCGATACAAGCATAACAAATTTGACCTTGAATTTTAAGGTCAAAGTCAATTTTGCGGCAATTTCTTTTAACAAATTTCGACCGATTCGAAGGTGCATAACCATCTGCCAAAACCATGACACTAAATTTTTTTACACCCTGTATGTATGAAATTTTACAATCGATTTTGAACATTTTGATGAGATTATAACAGAGAGATGTAGTAAATTTCAGACGGTATTGCGACGCGTCATATCGAAAACAAACGCCGTGGTAAAATGTCAAAGATGAAGGTTCGACGGAGAATTTCGGTGTAACTGTTCTCTCGCTCGGTAAACAAACATTATAGTATAATCAGTGTGTTGGGTAATAAATAAATTTATTTAAATAATGATTTAAGGTAGATATACCCATGAGGGGACCAAACTCGGATCACCTTCACCTTGACATATATTGTCAAGGACACCATTGTGAACAATTTTTCTTAATCAATTATCCGTCGCTCGGCCTTAGTTCCCGAGATATTCGCGAAAAACGAGTGATTCGATCAGCTAGTTTGCTTACGAGCTACTACACCCACCCATCACGCATCACCTTGACATTGACATATGTTGTCAAGGACAATATTCTGAACAACTTTTGTCATTACATCTACCCGGTGCTCGGCCTTGGTTTTCGAGATATTTGCAAAAAACTATTGCGAATATTGTATTTTCGTATGCGTGGCCGGACCGGCCTTACGGCCGGCCCTCTCCGCCCCCACCGCCTAACCATAACTAATTCTGGTCTCATGATTTTTCTATTACTATTTTAAATTCTGTATGACGGCTATATGTATAGAATGAAAAGATTATGCGATCAGAATTAGTTAGGGTTAGGTGGCGGGGGGCGACAACGCATACGAAAATGTAGGAGTAGTTTTTCAAAACTGAAAGCTCACCCTTATACAGGGTGTCCCAAAATTCGTGTACATCCTTGAAATGGGAGGTTCCTGAGACCATTCTAAGAGACATTTTCCTTTGCACCAATGTCAACTGCGGCTTTGTTTAGGAGTTATTAACGAAAAACACGGACCAATCAGAGCGCGCCCTGGGCCGCCGCGCCGCGCCGGCAAGCGAGTGTCGGTGGTACGCCGTAACATCGCAACGAACAAGAGATTCTCGATTATGTGAATGCTCTCCGATTTCAATGAGCTTTGGATATGTGGTCAAGATCATTATTCTGAACAACATTTCTCTTTAGACTTTTTGGCAATCGGCTTTAGTTTACGAGATTATCGCGAGAAACTTTACTTGTAAATCCATGGGATTGATGTACTACTAGCTTCTATCCGATTTCAATGAGCTTTGGATATGTGGTCAAGGCCATTATTCTGAACAACATTTCTCTTTAGACTATTTGGCGGTTGGCTTTGGTTTACGAGATAATCGTAAAAAAAAGAGAAGAAGCAGAAACTGATTGTATTAAAAACTCACGTATTCAGCCGTAAATCCATTTGCTGCTTCGAAATGTGTGTCACTGGGTCCCACGGTGACGAACTGCACAGATGTCTTCAGGTATACGACAGTACCGAAAGCTAAGGGACGTACGGCCAGGTCGACGAACTGCACAGCCGGTGGTAGAAGGCCTAAGGGATGCGCGGTCAAGTCGACGAACCAGAATTTAACTTTCACTTTCGAATCGATAAATAATTCGTATGTTTATTTCACACAGATGCCTTGAAATTTCTCCACACTCACAATCACTGTTCACATTTGTCAACACATATGTAGTGATGCACTAATAATAATTGCCATATCCCTTGTACTGCTGCACAAATCGCAACAATCAGGTAATGCAATCACTAGACCGCGGATTTCATGCATTTGTAGCAAACATGAGTAGGTGCATTTTAAGACAGTAGAGAGGTTAAAATAATTTCAAAACACCATATTATTATTTTCAACTTCTTAAAATGATCACAGTGAGAATCAAATACCTGTCTGGCTCCTGTCCCTTGTAATAGCGGCAGCCAACATTAATTTCGCATAAAGATCCGGAGTCTAGTGATTAGTTTAAATTTCAATATCAAAAACACAGCTAATAGCAACCGTTAGCTTTGAATTGACAAGTCTTTGGAGATGTTCTCTCTACCGCGGCTCGAACGACACTGATTTGCCGCAAGATTTTTCTAAAGAATTTAGGAAGGGCATTTAGAGTGTCGAAATTCGAAATGCACGCTGTAGCATGTTTACAAAATCGATGGGACGGTTAAACGAAAAACAGGACACGAGAAGGATCGATTCAAGATTTATGTTAATCACATGTTTAGTTTTTCCTGTAGATTGGTACGCAGAGTCGATGGGTGACCATTCGAAAACGTCGTCTGTCCTTCTTTTAGAAAGTTTCTTAAGGAAGGTATAGGACAATAAGGATGCTACGCTGACCTGACATTTTTACCCCTTGCTGGGTAAAAGGACGGAAGACGTTTTCGATCGCGCGGTTACACATCGACTCTACGTACCAATCTGCAGGAAAAACTAAACATGTGTTTGCCGTAAATCTTACAGCGGTCCTTCTCGCGTCCTGTTTTTCGTCTAACCGTCCCGTCGTTTTCGTAAACGTGCTACAGCGTGCATTTCGAATTTCGACACTCTAAATGCCCTTCCTAAATTCTTTAGAAAAATCTTGCGGAAAATCAGTGTCGTTCGAGCCGCTGTAGAGAGAACATCTCCAAAGACTGTCAATTCAAAGCTAACTGTTGCTTTTAGCTGTTTTTTTGATAGTGATATTTAAACTAATCACTAAACTGCGGATCTTTATGTAAAATGAAAGTTGGCTGCCGCTATTACAAGGGACAGGAGCCAGACAGATATTTGATTCTTACTGTGATCATTTTAAGAAGATGAAGATAATACATTGGTGTTTTGAAATTATTTTAATCTCTCTACTGTCTTAAATTCACCTACTCATGTTTACTACAAATGCATGAAATCCGCGGTCTAGTGATTGCATTACCTGATTGTTGTGATTTGTGCAGCAGTACAAGGGATATGGCAATTATTATTAGTGCATAACTATGTGTTGACAAATGTGAACAGTGATTGTGAGTGTGGAGAAATTCCAAGACACACATTTCGAAGCAGCAAATGGATTTACGGCTGAATACGTGAGTTTTTAATGGAATCAGTTTCTGCTTCTTCTCTTTTTTTACGATAATCTCGTAAACTAAAGCCAACCGCCAAATAGTCTAAAGAGAAATGTTGTTCAGAATAATGGTCTTGACCACACATCCAAAGCTCATTGAAATCGGATAGAAGCTAGTAGTACATCGATCCCATGGATTTACAAATAAAGTTTCTCGCGATAATCTCGTAAACTAAAGCCTATCGCCAAAATGTCTAAAGAGAAATGTTGTTCAGAATAATGATCTTGACCACATATCCAAAGCTCATTGAAATCGGAGAGCATTCACATAATCGAGAAACTCTTGTTCGTTGCGATGTTACGGCGTACCACCGACACTCGCTTGCCGGCGCGGCGCACAGTGGTTCCAAATCCCCAAAAGCTGGCCAAAACCCCTAAACGTACTTCAATTTTTCCAAAAATTGGTATCCCATGGTTTTCGGGTCCGCTGATTACAAATCTGGACTCAAAATTCGAAAAAACAAAATGGCGGATCCAATATGGCGAACGCATACGTTAAAAAATTGTTAGTTCTGTTCAAAAATTAGTATACTATGGTTTTCGGGTCCACTGAGTACAAATCTGGACTCAATATTCGAAAAAACAAAATGGCGGGTCCAATATGGCGAACGCATACGTTAAAAAATTGTTAGTTCTGTTCAAAAATTAGTATACTATGGTTTTCGGGTCCGCTGAGTACAAATCTGGACTCAAAATTCGAAAAAACAAAATTGCGGATCCAATATGGCGAACGCATACGTTAAAAAATTGTTACTTCTGTTCAAAAATTGGCATTCCGAGGTGTATCGTACGTATTGCGACCACAAAGCACAAGAAGATGCTCGGAAACTCATTTGAGTTACATACGATAATGCATCATCTGAAAAATTTGCCCGAATATCTGCTGTCTTTCTTCGCTTTGATCTTTCGCTGGAGGTTTCAAATTCTAAAGAAGGACGGCCAATGATGTTCGCATGATTGTCGCTGTCTGCAGGTACACGGAATGCAACAGATACATTAAGCCACGTAGCAAACTTTCTAAAAAAGAAATCTTCCGTTCTCTTTACACTTTGCCATTTTGTCTTAATTTTAGAAATTAAAATCCCTAATGCGGTCTTTGTTTCATGATTTACATCAATTAATTTCCCGTGCTGTTCGCATATCTGATTCTGAAGGTGTTCAGATATTATAGTAATATCACTATTCAAATAACACTTAATTATTTGAAAAATCTGTTTTCTAGTCAATCGGATTTCGTTATCACGAGACCCTGAAAGTAAATAATAAAAATCAATATTTGAAACATTTTGTCTAAGAATTAATTAAAAAGTTAATTAATTACTTCTATAAATTAATTTACTTATTGTTAGACCTGTCTGTCCCTTAAAGGTCGCTTCCTCCCTAGCTCTCTTATTAAAACGTTTATATCTCGGTAACAAATTAACGCAAAATAATGTTATTATATTGTTTTGAAATTGTCTGAATGTCAGCTATAAGAATATATGAAAAAAATAACATTTTTTTTCAAAAATTGACCCGTGACCTTCGCAGGACGTTTCAAGGTCACTAATAAGTCAAACGCATACCATCGTCAAATGTGTTCCTTCAAACCGTAAAATTTTTATTTGAAACATTTTTTAGTATCATTCATACTTTCCGAGATATTTTGGTGAAAGCTAATAAAATGCTTACATTGAGTTATATGAAATGGTGGTACGTGAGAAATGGCAGTAATTGGCTGTTAAGATTTTAGATTTTGCAAGATAATAGTATAATCTAAGACCCTATGTAAGTTATTTGCTGGAGGTGTGTGGAGGTTTTAACTTATCACTACATCTTTAAAATGTATGCGTCAAATTTTACGTTCCCCTTCCGTGTAACTGTTAACCGGTTAATATTAACAATTCAGCACTAAAAACGATTGAACTTACCTCCACAAACTGTATCCATTATGTAGTATAAAAATCAGTAGCTTCCAATATAACTTATACACTTTGCACTTATATTTCGTACGTACGCTCACGCGCGTGAAAAATGCCTGTCTAACGAAAGCGAAGTTTCGACTACGACTGCAACTCAGGTAAAAAAATGCAAGCATTTTCCCGTTTACCCCACTACGGAGTCACTATTAGAGTACCCATCCCAAGGGGTAAAAACGTCCTAGCTCATAATTCATTTTTGGGGTTTTGGCCAGCTTTTGGGCGTTTGGAACCACTGTGCGGCGCGGCGGCCCAGGGCGCGCTCTGATTGGTCCGTGTTTTTCGTTAATAACTCCTAAACAAAGCCGCAGTTGACATTGGTGCAAAGGAAAATGTCTCTTAGAATGGTCTCAGGAACCTCCCATTTTAAGGAAGTACACGAATTTTGGGACACCCTGTATGTATGGTCAGTGTGAGATCCTGTTTTTTCTCTCATCTCCGCAGCGTACTTACAAGCAAAATGTGAACAAACACTGCGCCGGGACAGGCTTACGTTGCCGCAGAGCGTGCAAGGATACGAAAAATTCAATACAGTATTAGCAATAGTTTTTTGCGGATATCTCGAAAACCAAAAGCGACCCCCCTATATTAGAAAAGGAAAAATTTGTTGAAAATGTCGAAATCTATAACATATTTAAATTTCATCAAGATCAGAGTATGTAACCTTTTCGCAATAATTACCGAAAAGTTACATACTGTCTTACAAGATGATTTACTGGATCAGAAATAGACTGGGGCTATACGGTTATCTGTGGATTACAGGGAATTAAATAAGATAACCATTGAGGACAATTTTCCTACTCCAAATATATTTTACGAAACTAGATTTAAGGAATGGATTCCGCCGTGTTAGAGTAGCTAAGTCATCAATTAAGTATACTTCTTTTGTTACGCCTCTGGGCCAATTCGAATATTTAAAAATGGCATTTGGTTTGACTAATGCACCTCGAATTTTTCAAAGATACATTAATAACATTTTTTTCAGAGTTGTTACGGGAGGATCCAGTTTTGATATACCTAGACGATTTAATTGCCACTGATACAATAGAAAAACACCTCAACATTCTAAGAAACGTCTTCAAATTGCTCATCAAATTCAAATGCTCGTTTTTAAATCGACAAATAACTTATTTAGGGTATCTTATTGATGAATCGGGAGTCCAGCCAAGCAAGGAAAATGTGAAATCCATTTAGATTACCCGGTTACGCGAAACATTAAAGAAATACAGAGATTTGTATTTTTAGCCAGCTACTTTACAGGGTACCCGATATTTCGATCGGTGCAAGAATTGTTTCGGTCGATTTGGTACTTTTGAAAACTCGACCCGACCCGACTCAACGAAAGCATCCGGTACCCGAAATTTTTGGGTTTTCGCAGACCTCTCGCATAAAGAGAATTATCAGTAAAATATTCTACACTTTCACACTAACAAAAATGACTCGTTTTAACTAACTTGTCGCATAGCAGTTAAAAATCCTTGGGGGTTGAAGAAGCCCGTCATCCAGAAAACCTTAGGTCTTCCGTGGGTGCACCACTGTCTAAACTGGTAGTCTCGTTCCAGGAGTTCAGTGTACCAGAATCCGAGTGTAGCGGATTCCCAAGATATTTTCAACCATTTTTCTGGTATACGGGCATCGTACATCGCATCGAGCGATTCGCGTAATCCTTGGCTCATCACGATGGTACCCTCGATGGCGAGTTTCAGGTTCATTAAAGTACTGCGCACCTCCTTTATAACCCTCGTAATTCTATTATAGAAATTAACAAATTTGTCAAATCAATCGCTATGAAAAAAGATGGAAGAAATAGTAATGTCTCGATACATGTGAAAACTTCAAGACTGAAATGTCACTTATGTACTATATCGTGTGCAGACACTATTTCATAGTATCTTGCCGTTAGTCGAACATCGAATACGATACATTTACAGTGACTTCCACTAATATTGGGACACTCTTATTACAAAAATTACAAGTTGTCGGAACTGCAGAGAAAATACTAAAAGTTGTATTTTGTAACTTCTTTATGTGGGCTTATATGTAGGGGACGGAATCGTTAAAAGGAATCGACGGTTACAGCGTCGAATAGAAAAACGACAAGCGTTTCTGCTGAATAGATCGTCCGCGAATTGCCGGAACAACTGTGACGGTTACTCGGTGTGGTGGAAGGTAGTGCCGCATCAGTCGGGTGTCTAAGGTCGCGGAACCTCGAAGAGCAGAAAGTGAACCTACAACTGGACGGTTCGACTCCAGTTCGAATCCAGAATTTAACTTTCACTTTCGAATCGATAAATAATTCGTATGTTTATTTCACACAGATGCCTTGAAATTTCTCCACACTCACAATCACTGTTCACATTTGTCAACACATACAGGGTGCCCCACTGTATCGAGAACGGCAGAATATCTCGGAAGACAGTGTCGTTATCAAAAAAGTGTTCCTACAAAAGTTGTTTGGTATTACGGGCTACGTTACGTGGTATTAATTGTTTTGTTGTGGGTGGAGTGGTGGAGGACATTTCAAGGTCACCTTGATTTTTTTAAATGGAATACTATATTTTTTTCTTTAGAAAATAATAGCGGGTAGTGAGACGAATCCAAAGATGTGCTAATTTTTTTTTTGCTAATTTAAAAAAAAAATATTTTTTATTTTATTTTTTTGTGCTTTTTCGCGACTGCAATCTGTTTTTCAAACAGATTCCCACAAACCTATCGCAGTCCTATCGCAGTAATTTAATACCGACGTATTCGACGCCACTTAGCAGCGGCTGCTGGCTGTTGGCCGACGACCGATCCAGGATGTAAACACAAGCTTTTTTCACCTTCATCAAAATCAGAATAATATCATGTAGCACATCTTTGGATTCGTCTCACTACCCACTATTATTTTCTAAAGAAAAAAATATAGTATTCCATTTAAAAAAATCAAGGTGACCTTGAAATGTCCTCCACCACTCCACACACAACAAAACAATTAATACCACGTAACGTAGCCCGTAATACCGAACAACTTTTGTCGGAACACTTTTTTGATAACGACACTGTCTTCCGAGATATTCTGCCGTTCTCGATACAGTGGGACACCCTGTATGTAGTTATGCACTAATAATAATTTGCCACATCCCTTGTACTGCTGCACAAATCACAACAATCAGGTTATGCAATCACTATACCGCGGATTTCATGCATTTGTAGCAAACATGAGTAGGTGCATTTTAATACAGTAGAGAGATTAAAATAATTTCAAAACACCATAGTATTATTTTCAACTTCTTAAAATGATCACAGTGAGAATCAAATATCTGTCTGGCTCCTGTCCCTTGTAATAGCGGCAGCCAATATTAATTTTGCATAAAGATCCACAGTCTAGTGATTAGTTTAAATATCACTATCAAGAACACAGCTAATAGCAACCGTTAGCTTTGAATTGACAAGTCTTTGGAGATGTTCTCTTTTCCGCGGCTCGAACGACACTGATTTTCCGCAAGATTTTTCTAAAGAATTTAGGAAGGGCATTTAGAGTATCGAAATTCGAAATGCACGCTGTAGCACGTTTACGAAAACGACGGGACGGTTAGACGAAAAACAGGACGCGAGAAGGACCGCTGTAAGATTTACGGCAAACACATATTTAGTTTTTTCTGCAGATTGGTACGCAGAGTCGATGGGTGACCATTCGAAAAAGTCGTCTGTCCTTCTTTTCGAAAGTTTCTTAAGGAAGGTATAGGACAATAGGGATGCTACGCTGACCTAACATTTTTACCCCTTGCTAGGTAAAAGGACGGATGACGTTTTCGATCGCGCGGTTACCCATCGACTCTGCGTACCAATCTGCAGGAAAAACTAAACATGTGTTTGCCGTAAATCTTACAGCGGTCCTTCTCGCGTCCTGTTTTTCGTCTAACCGTCCCGTCGTTGTCGTAAACGTGCTACAGCGTGCATTTCGAATTTCGATACTCTAAATGCCCTTCCTAAATTCTTTAGAAAAATCTTGCGGCAAATCAGTGTCGTTCGAGCCGCGGTAGAGAGAACATCTCCAAAGACTTGTCAATTCAAAGCTAACGGTTGCTATTAGCTGTGTTTTTGATAGTGATATTTAAACTAATCACTAGACTGCGGATCTTTATGCAAAATTAATATTGGCTGCCGCTATTACAAGGGACAGGAGCCAGACAGATATTTGATTCTCACTGTGATCATTTTAAGAAGTTGAAAATAATACTATGATGTTTTGAAATTATTTTAATCTCTCTACTGTATTAAAATGCACCTACTCATGTTTGCTACAAATGCATGAAATCCGCGGTCTAGTGAATGCATTACCTGATTGTTGTGATTTGTGCAGCAGTACAAGGGATATTGCAATTATTATTAGTACATAACTATGTGTTTACAAATGTGAACAGTGATTGTGAGTGTGGAGAAATTTCAAGACACACATTTCGAAGCAGCAAATGGATTTACGGCTGAATACGTGAGTTTTTAATACAATCAGTTTCTGCTTCTTGTCTTTTTTACGATTATCTCGTAAACCAAAGCCAACCGCAAAATAGTCTAAAGAGAAATGTTGTTCAGAATAATGGTCTTGACCACATATCCAAAGCTCATTGAAAGCGGATAGGAGCTAGTAGTACATCGATCCCATGGATTTACAAGTAAAGTTTCTCGCGATAATCTCGTAAACTAAAGCCGATCGCCAAAAAGTCTAAAGAGAAATGTTGTTCAGAATAATGATCTTGACCACATATCCAAAGCTCATTGAAATCGGAGAACATTCACATAATCGAGAAACTCTTGTTCGTTGCGATGTCACGGCGTACCACCGACACTCGCTTGCCGGCAAGGCGGCCCAGGGCGCGCTCTGATTGGTCCGTGTTTTTCGTTAATAACTCCTAAACAAAGCCGCAGTTGACATTGGTGCAAAGGAAAATGTCTCTTAGAATGGTCTCAGGTACCTCCCATTTCATGGAAGTACACGAATTTTGGGACACCCTGTATATGGTCTACGCGCGCGCGTAGTCTACGGTATTAGTGGGGGACGTTGGAGTGTGCGTATGGTGTTGAAATGGAATAGTGGAAGGAGAAATGGAGAAGAATGTGTGAGAGCTGTTTGGCTCTCAACTGGCGACACTGGGGAGTAGGTGCCGGGCAAATGTTGCACTAATATTAGTGCGACAAGCCCTATATAATCGTGCTGCCTTCTTACGGCGAGGCAAAATCCAGGAACGAGCTGTCTTCCATCTGCCCGGAAGCTTCTGCTGGGCGGACGCTGCCCGGAGAATACCACGCAGCTGCGTCAGCAGAGTTAGCGCTTTATGCTGGCAGGGTGGCACCGGACTCGCGGAATCTATACGATTGATTAACTTTGATACGAAGGGGAACTTTAGCCAGATCTCACTGGTAATTGACTTTCCGAGATGCAGCACGACGCGACACGATTCGTGACTACGATAGTACTAGCCTGCGAGAGCAGAAAGGGCTTATATGTATGTATACCCCTGCAATGACGGGTGGTACTTGTCAGTACGCTTGGAGAGAACATTCGTATTTTGTCAATGTCCAGTTGATCGTGCGTATGTTTGGACTCTAAACTAAACAGCTATGTGGATTTATCTAGGGTGGTTCTGTGCGTTTATCTAGGACTGCTTCTGTGAGTGATGATCTTAAACATCTGTTTGTCATCCGTAACAACTGTGACATGGCAGGTGTTGCCTACGTCCCTCCGAACCGTTCACAAGAGGCCGGTCGCCCTCCGGCAGTATCGAAACGAAACGGCCGTTGCGATCGCTCTCCTTGGGAAGTCCGACTACCAGTGGAACAAAATTATCGCGTTTAAATGTCGCGCCACTGGGCGCGACGCGAAGTTACACGGCCGTAGCCGAACCCCAAGGAGGGGCCCGGATCCTATTTCCTGCCGAATTTGCGAGAACACCTTGAGAAGAGGAGCTCGGAGGACCTATCGCGGATCATGGCTCGTGACGGAACACCAAAGGGAGGACTGAGCCCAGGCCAGCGAACCTGGAGGCGCCAATGAAGGAATGTGGACGCGAGATGAACATCCTCTCGACTCCGGTCATCACTTTGCGAGCGACAGCGTGCCAGCGAGGATCGCCGCAGTAAAATCTGCGATTTGTCGGAGGCCAGGGGCCAAGAAAGCGGGATCCGGCGCTGTCGCGAAAATCCACGCGATAGTCCCGAGTGTCGCACTGGAGGAAATAGATGAGGAAGTAGGAGGGCGCCTTGCTTCCGCATTCCCGAGCCGGCTCGAACTGAGTCACTGGGTCGTAGGACTGCGCTAATACTAGTCGCGTTATTCCGAACCTTAACGATTGCGTTATCTTTTGTATTTTGTGACTGCCGCACTGCGAGGGGACGATTCGTCTGCGCTTGGTAAGTGCCGGTCAGGTCTTTGCGACGGTATTATTGTTGAGTGACCAGTTCGTGTTGGATCGGTGACGTTATTTGGCGGGTACCAATTTCGCGTCGCGAACCACGCGTCCTCCGGCGTGGCCGAAGGAACGGGAGAAGCTGTCCCGCGAGGCACGCGAGGCCGTGGGTCGTCACGCCGTCGATTGTGGTTGAAACGAATATCGGGGCTTGCGATTTTTGCGGGAAACTAATTAGCGGCTATCCTCGAGACGTTCCACGGTGGGACGACGTGCCCGTTTCGTTTGCTTCGACTTTGCCGCGTCCTCCGTCCAGTCAACGAGAGAACCGCGTTCGTCACTGGAGCTCGGCAGATTCGCGCCATATCGGCTTGTAATACACGCGAGAATTTTGTGACTGCCGAGCTCGACGCGATAGAGAAAATTACGCGCGACCGGCCGAACATCTGCCGTGTTCCTTTCTAATCGCGCCGGCAAATTTTTGACTGCCGCCGGTTTCCACCGGTGGCTTGTGACCAACGGTCGAATAAACGACAGTTATTTGCCCAAAATCTTGTAATTTACTCTTCCTGTGAGAAATGTTCCTGTCGCGGGGAATGCCCCGTCCTTTCCCTCACGTGGAACCCTGAACCTGTTCGCGGCTATTCCAGGGTATCGCGCAATCCTCGCGGTGACTCGGGATCCTTGTTCGGTATTCGCGGCTCTTTCGATGTTTTCGCGTGGCACGATAAAGTGCCTGGCTCCCGAATTTCGTTTTGTTTTCGATCCGACAAATTCTGTCGATCCGAATCCGCGAGCGATTGTTTGTCCCGGGAGGACCACGTGTCGCGCGACCGAGCGTGGCCCGGCTTTGAAGCCTGTAAATTCCCGTTGCCGGCTGCTTGTCCGTCGGCGGAAAAGTTACCGTCGTGACACAACATAATTTAAAACCGCACTAGTGCGAATTGCGAATCGTATGTTCAATCACGAGTATAAAAAGATCGCGTCCGAGATTGGTCAACGATCAAACTACTCGACACGATTAAGGTATCCGAATATTCAGATGCCTCGGGTACTCGCCCAAGTCCGCCCGATTTTTTCGGCCCGACCCGAACCCGTATATTCGGGAACCCGCGCACTCCTACTAAAAAGCTGTAAACATCGGCGTTCTTAAATTTTTTGAATGCTTGTATATACCCTTTCGAGTTGCTCCTATCAAATATCGCCATAAATGCATAAAATTCGCTGTCAAGTAATAATTAAAGAAAATAGTCTCATTGGTTCAATTTTTCTTCTGACTGTATGTAATTGTTTAGGATTCAGCGTCGTATTAAGTCAGTTTAAAATGTCGCGGGCGAGCGATACGGCCCTTCGTACCTCCCCGCGTTACACGGACCCAGGATTTACGCTCCTGGGGATCAACTGTACGCGAATCCCATGTTTTTGACGATTCTCGGTATCGCACTCGTGATGTATGATCACGTGATTACCGAGAACCACCGTTAATCGCTCGTCTTACTTCGTTTGATGAGATTCGTTAGATCAGGCATGCCCAGGTGGACGATTTGGGAGCAGGAGCAATCGACCCTGCTCCTGAGCAGGGTCGGAGCAGTGACCTTGCTCGGACGTATGGAAGGGGAACCCACCAATTGTAAACGGAACACGAGAGGAGACGAGAAGAAGAGCGTATGAGAGTGGGGCGGCGTCTACGTTGTTGTAGTCTGACCACTCCGGCGCGCTCTCCACTTCCCCACGCCCCTCCCACTCGTCTTCTCTCGTGTTTACAAGTCACGCTTAGTGGGTTCCCCTTCCATACGTCCGATCTGCTCTGAGAGCATACGGGGAGCAACTTGGGAGCACGGAAGCTGCTCTGAGAGCAAAGAGCTGTGCATGCCTGCGTTAGATCGTTCACACGCGTCACACGTCAATCGCGCCCTTTGCTCAAGTCTTTTCGCTCCGCCGTACGGGATCCTCGACAATTGCGCTCGCCCGTCCGCGCCCATTCGTTTGGACTTGTTCTCGTTTCCGCGATTGCGTGTAATAAACCACGTCTCATCACCTAACGTGCAACGAGTCTCCAATTCTTTCGTTCGGCTTCTTTCCGCTTACGCTTCCCACGCGATTCCCCAATCCGGACTCCCGTCTGTGTTCGCACCCGATCCTTTCATCCATTTTCCATACAGTCCACTCCTAAACCCAAACTAGTCCCGGGTTCCCGAACACTAATCCTAAAATCCCGTATCATGTTACACTTCTCAGCGATTGAACTTCTACGTCCCTGAAGGGGCACACTCTGCAGTAGTAAGGATGAATTTTTCACAAATATCTTGCACATGTATTTTCACATTTATCGAGACATTATTGTATACGAATTTCTGCACCTGTCGACTTCTTGTCGTAAGAATATGTTCATTGGTAACAACGCTCCCATTCGTAGAAGCGCTTCTTTCACTTCGAAAGCGTTGTATTGTTTCGGCAATTTGGTCAACATGTCGCTAGCTAGTTTGTACACCACGTTCTCCCTGCTTTCGCCACCCTGTGAGCCTCCTTCCTTCGGCTGCACGCTAAGGATTGTGTCTAGTATTCCCTTCGCTGTATTTATTTGATAGGTAATGTCCGCATTCGGATGCAATCCGAACACTTCCGGAGTGTCCGTCGCCGGCAAAGCATCGATGTAATCAATGTACCCTTGAAGATTCCTGGTCTGCGGTACCTTGTATCCACGGTAAAATTCGAAACCAGGCCGTAACAGTACATCGCAGAACCAGACGTGTGTAAACGTAGTCAGTAATCGCTTGTCAAAGTCGTCGGTGACTCTGCCGCCATATTGGACCTGTATTGTGTGTGTGAGAGAGAGAGAGAGAGACAGAGAGAGAAGTTGAACATAATATTCACAGCTTTACCTTAAACTGGCATCGAAAATAGATTCTACTACAACGAATGGAACAAAACTTTATATAAAACTGGTATCTCTAAAACTTTTATAAGAAATATGCATTTTTCGGAATTTTGGAGATTTTCAATTTTTCGGAATAATCCGAAAAAATGTACTTTAATAACCATAATAAGACGCAACTACCATAATAATGTAAACGTGGTCATCTAATAACTTCAAAATCAGCAATATCAAGTTTTTGGAATTTTTTAAAAATCGACTTTGTAGTAAAAAATTTTCAAGAAATTCAAATTTATTCCGAATTTTTTGTCAAGCAGAACAGAAGAAATACAGCATAATTTATTAAACAGTGGTCTCCACTGTAACTACCGTTATGTTAGGAGTAGCAATTTGAAAAGAAATGTCATTTTAGTTTGAGGGCACATTTGCCCTCTTTATCTGGCTTTTACTGGGTATTTTTTCACCATAGAAAGAAATTGCATATTTTTGAAGGGTACAGTGAGGTTTCGTTTCGTTGTTAATTTAATTTTTTTTAATCAGAATATGAAGGTCGCCTTGGTTTTTAAAAATATTGTACAGTATTATTTTTTGAAATAACTTTTTTGTTTAAAATTGCACAAAGAAAGTGCAATTACAAAGTAAATAAAGTTATCATTCAGCCCAGTGATTAGATTTATTCTGTATAACATAGCAGTTCAAAAATTCCGACAACCATATAGTTTATCGAAAATTGTACAAAACATGGGTCTGGCCAGGGACATTTACCGGACAGGGATACCAATCTTTGATTTTTGCCGAACGTAGAAAAGGACAGCGATGTTCGAGGGCTTCGGTCGCCGAGAAGTGTAAACATAACTTGTGGCAGGTAACCTCCTACACTCGCCACAAGATGGACAGATAGTTAAACATCTTTCACGCTAGTACCTGATCCGTCACCAATCCCTATATATACCGTCCTTCCAACCGCCTTCTGAAATCCCAGCGTCTAAGGCAGGGCCACGGACCTAAGGACTGTGCGTAATTCTGTGGGGGCATCGGGAAAGACGGAGGGGGTATCAACTTGACATGAACAATATGTGGTGCGGTCTATAGGCGACTTTAAATACTAGTGAAGCGTCTGTAGCACGTGGAATAACCCCACTTCTTTCGCTCGCGCATCTCGCTCCCCGTGACGCTCATAGCACTATGGCCGCTACGGGGAACGAGACGCGCGGACGGGAGAAGTGTTCCCGCAACGTTATATAGATGGCAACACTAGTTGTTCAATGTAGAGGCTGTGTTCCCCCACTCCCATGTTACCAGAGTGGGGATCGGCGAAAGCCGTTGGCAACGCCGAGCTCCCGCTCTATACCTCTTGAGCTTCAACACCCGAGCTGGACGGTTGTCCGTTAAGCAGCGAGTTATCATTCTACTACTTCCTTCGTCCTCCGTGATAGAGTCGAACATAACCTCGACACTGGGTCGAGGCGGCGAGTAGGCGCCAATAGCTAGAAATCTTCCAACCATCTGGGGACTTCAACCTACAATTGGTGACCCCGACGTGATCTTTTCGTCGGGACGTCGGAGCATTCAACCTACATCAACACAACATGGCCACATTACGACCATCCCTATCCCCGCTAACTCGACGCCCCCTCTCATCCAGAAGTCTACTTTCCGCTCAGTCCTTAGGTCCGTAGGCAGGGCCCGCTAGATAGCCTTACCGATGAGTCCTCTAGCGGGCCTAGGACGAAACGCTCCTCTTCCTTTTCCTTCCCAACAACACATCTTACAGCCGCTAAACTAATTCAATACTAAAACTTGGGACTTTCACCAACATATTCGTGACATTTTTCTAATCAAAATCGTTCTAAATATGATATAATTCCGATGATATTTACTTGTGTAATTGTTGAGGATGAGGGTTTGTTGGTAGGAAGACACTTTGATAGAAGTACTTGAGTGTACGGATGTTTAAACTGAAGGTACACATAACTGAATGTCGTTATACGAATATATGATTGAGAGTACATGGGACGGCGTGGTCGCACTGAGTCGTTATGTTGTAACTGCTCACCCGAGCTCGTGTGCGTTCGGCTGGGCGTGCGCGAGACCCCAACAGTAATGAATGATGAAAGTTTGGAACGCAAAGAAGGACAGCGTATGGGAAAGAAAGAGTCGCTGAGAGTCGCAGCACGCCGGCACAGTTCAAAGCAGGCATGCACAACTGGACGATTCGGCTCGTGAGCCGGTCGCGAGCTGGCTGCTACACATAGGGTGGGGAGAACTGCAACAGTAGCCGATCACGAGCTGCTCTTGGAACTACGAGTTGCGTGTTACGAGTCAGGGGCCGCGAGCAGCACGAGTGGCCGGCAAAGTGTTGTTACCCTAGGGATATGGTATCAATTTGTTATTTAACTAGGAATGACGCGCAGACGAACCCGATGCGAAACCGGGGAGCTGCTAGGAGGTTGTATAACGACGCGGACGAACCCTATGCGAAATTGGGAAGCCGCTGGGAGGTTGGATAAGAGCACATACGAACCCGATGCGAAATCAGGGAGCTGTTAGAATGCGGACGAACCCAATGCGAAATTGGGGAGCCACTAGGTTGGATAAATGTCTGTTCGGACAATTGGAATGTCACGAACGAACCTGATGCGAAATCAGGGAGTCGCTAGGATAATTAGTAAACCTCGTAACTAGTATAATTGAACTGATACTATCCGAGCGGTAAGATTGTATCGTGTGGGGACGTTCAATTATTTGATTAGGATATTGGACAATAATTAGGCGTTTAATGAATTTGCGTTAATTATCAAAGAACACAAATATGTTCTTACTAGCTTTTGCCCGCGGCTTCGCTCGCACAGAAAACCGTTTAATGCCCTCGGAAATTGATATTGTTTCTCCATATAAAACCTTTTAACCCCCAATTCACCCCTATAGAGTTTTAATTTTATGTCATGCCGCAATCTTAGATTTCAAAACCCCTTTTCACCCCCTTAGGGGATCAATTTTTTAAAATGCCGAAATAGGTGTTTGATTAATTATATCAAAGAGCATTAAGACCAAGTACGAAGTAAATCCGACCACGAACAAAATATTCCTCATACAAACGTTGCAACCCCTTTTCACCCCCTTGGGGATTGAATTTCGAAATATCCTTTCTTATCCCTTGTATAGATCATAAGGGAAACCTCTGTGCAAAATTTCAGCTTTCTAAGTCCAAGGGTTTAGCCTGGGCGTTGATAGGTGAGTCAGGACTTCGCTTTTATATATATAGACTATAAGACTTCGTGTTACAATTGTGTAATTGTCTCGAATGGATTGAATTTAGAATTGAAAGAATTGAAAGATGATATTACGTAAACTAAGATGCACGGTGTTGACGCACTGGCAATGCAGGGGTCTCGGAGCAACTTTATCACTGCCTAATAGATTTTACACCGAACTCGCGGAATCTATACGGTTGAACTTGAATTCGAAGGGAACTTTAGCCCGATCTCACTGGTAATTGACTTCCAAGATGCAGCACGACGCGACATGAATTCGTGATTACAACAGTACACTCCCACGAGAGTAGAAATGCAAGGGCTTATATAGCCCTGCAATGACGGGTGATACTTGTCAGTACCCTTCAAGTGAACATTCGTATTTTGTCAACGACAAGTTGGTCGTGCGTTCGTTCGGGCCCTAAACTAAACTAAACAGCTATGTAGATTTATCTAGGGTTGCTCTGTTCGTTTATCTAGGACGGTTCCTGCCAGAGATGATATTGAACACCTGTTCGTCATCCGTAACATGTGCATGCCCGGTTCAAAGGCTTTCCCATACGCTGTTCTTTTTTCGGTCCGAAACATTTAAATATTTGGTATAATTTTCATTAGAAAAATGCCACGAATAGCTTGGTGAAAGTTCCATAGAAAAATTGAAAAATAAAGAAGTTTTGTTATAGGCTGATCCTACTACTAATAGTAGTGGTCTCCTGGTCTTATACCGATATACCCGACCTGTATTATGTTACACCAGGCAGTTCCAACCTATTTCCCTCCGACAACAGTAAGATCCCCCACCATCGAACCTCTTCCCACTACTACGTACAGCCATAGAGTTAGTGAGTGGGGCGGCAGCGGTGGCAGTGGAGGCGCGGGAGGGAACAGGGACAAGATTCGACGGTTACAATGTATGCGTGTGCATCGCGTCGCGCGGCACGCGGCTCTCGTGGTAGGAGCTTCCCACTACTATTCATAACAATGAAG
The DNA here is from genome assembly GCF_051020765.1 of Lasioglossum baleicum. Taxonomy (NCBI): domain Eukaryota; kingdom Metazoa; phylum Arthropoda; class Insecta; order Hymenoptera; family Halictidae; genus Lasioglossum; species Lasioglossum baleicum. The sequence goes on from NC_134936.1 coordinate 660,557, forward strand.
TCTAAGAGTGGGGGAAGAGTCTGAGCGGGAAAGGTGCCTCGAAAAGCACCGGTGCTACTCGTTGGAACTGCCTGTGTTAGGCCGTCCACACACGGGACGATTACAAGTGGACGGCCTTACACTTCTCGGCGACTCAGGCCTCTCGAGCTTCATGGCTCCTCACGGGATATGTATACACCGCGGTAACAGGGATAGTTCTGGGACAATTAAAAAGATAAAACACTGTAGTTAGAGTACAGTAAAGATTCAGTGGAAAACGTGTACTTTCTGCAATGAATTGTAGGTAACAGAAAAAATTCTATTGTTCCGCAATAAAACAGTAAATATCTTACTATATTAATTGTACATACCTCTCCAAGCATATAGCAGACAGTCGGCCATGACACTCCTCTTTTTGGATCCATGTCGTCTAAATGATTCTGTATAAATTGAACAGAGGCCGCAAAATCGGCTTGATTAAATTCATATGGAATATTCCACCCAAGGGGTCCAAATTTCCTGCGTTCTTGAACGACTGTATGCAAAAATGCTACTGCATACAGTAAAGGTGGCCATTGCGATTGTGTGCTATAATCCAATGTATCTTGCGTTACAGCTTGGTAGGTTCTCTTCAAACTGGCTCTGATACCTTGTGGCGGCTCGTTTGTGAATTTGATCGCCATCTGAAACAAATTTAATTGTTGAACAACCTACAAATGATACGATTTATCGTACAACTAATTGTACGACAGTTCCTTCGATAGTTTGAACGACATCCAACAGCTGTACCGTTTGCGCTCCTGTTGTACAACTTGTAATCAGTGTCGCCAGATCAGGGGAATTGACTCGAATCGAGGAGAATACAGTCACCCTCTCTCTGCCAGTATTGGATTAGTCACTATACATTGTGACATATGCACGATAGAGATGAAACACATCACGTGACCGCGTCGTGGCGGAATCATGGGAGAATAGCATCGTAGAAAGGGAAGGGTAGAGTGGAAGACAAGTCTTAAGGGTGTGGGTCCGGCTTGGTCCGGTTGGAGCGAGAGTATGGTGGCACTCGCACACATCACTAGAAACTGTATGCGTACACGAGGATTGCAAGGGTCCGGCTTCTGTCTAATCACGTCTTGCTAATACACATTTGGGGCCCCTACGTAGTCACAATCGCTAGATAAAAGATCAATCTAGCGCGCGAGCTGGCCAAAGTGGCTTACTTTTGCGTTTTCGAGGCGTAATTTGCATTATTCGGCAGCAAGTGACTGTCGCTCGACAGCCACGATAGGCGGTAGCACTGTCGCACCGCCATAATGCTTCTCTAACTCCGCTACATACAGCCGAATAATACAAATTACGCCTCGAAAACGCAAAAGTAGGCCACTATGGCAAGCTCGTGCGCTAGATTCATCTTTTATCTAGCGATTGTGACCACGTAGGGGTCTCAAATGTGCATTATAGAGAAATGGTTTGTCAGATACCGAACCCTTGCATTTGCCCAATCCGCCAAGGCACACGTACACGCTGCCCGAGCGGTGAGTCTGTGCCACACACTCTCACTCGAGCACACCAACGCAGCATCATCGTCAGCCATATAGTGATGTAACGTTTTCGTATGAAGCCTAACTTACCAGCAACACTTCTCATCCTCTGTTTTACCGATACAGTGACTGAATCACCGGGAGACTGACGACTGAATGATGAGAAACGTAGCGGAAAAATGCCGGAGTTGTAGTTTCAGAGGACTGTTTCTTCTGAGATATGCTTCCGCTCCCGACGGACGGTTGATTTAGATACGTTTGTTTTAACATAATAAACGTTGCATTGACATTGTATGTGTCCCCGCTAACGCGCGAGCTTCCCACCGTTTCTATAGGGATCCCACTTCTCTCGATATTTAAGAAAACGTGTGTCTCTTGACAGTGGCAGCATTGTTGCCCAATGCTTCTCGCGGCTCCGCTACATGCTCCCGAATAATGCAAATTACGCCTCGAAAACGCAAAAGTAGGCCACTTTGACGAGCTCGCGCGCTAGATTTATCTTTTATCTAGCGATTGTGACTACGTGGGGCCCCCAAATGTGCATTAACGAGACGAATAGCCGGATCTGCACTCTTAATTTGTAAAAATGCCAGTGTGTATTGTGAAAGGTACTGTTCCCTGCTAAAAATGTAGTACAGGCGCTACACCAGTATTTAAAGTCGTCTATAGAGCGCACCACAGTGTGGCCCCATTCAAGATGGCCGCAGTTAACCATCCCTCCCTACTCGTGGCACGCCCCCTCTCACCCATAAATCTACTTTATGCTTAGCCCTGTCAATTGGCTGACCATGTCAACACGCTTCTAGGTTAATAAGTCGTTAACAAAGCCTCAGACGCCATTTTTTTAAAGGAAAATATCGCTTGAAATGATCTCAGGAACCTCCCATTTCCGGATATTGAAGGAATTTTGAGATACCCTGTATGATATGATCTAAGGTCGTAACTAACCCGCTAATGGTAGAGAGAGGATAATTGCATTCCCCTCAATTTCCTCTGTTTGGTGACATTGCATACGACGCGACGTGAAGGACAACAAGTCGTATAGTCTGTTACAGGTTTTTATAGGCTTTTACACGCAGCATGCAATTAACTTTTATGTTTTCTACTTGTTTAATCAATATACGATAGAAACCTGCAATAAACCAATGGGAAATTGTGCGTGCACTTCAGTGGTCATCCAAAGTCTGAACAGCTCATTGACCGTTTCCGTTTCAACGAGGGCGTCCATAACTTCCGTACAAAACGGAAGCGACAAGTGAATATTTTGCAGCAGCACCCACCCGCCGGTATTCATGGCGTCTGAGATCAATCTACGGGCGTGAAATTCCTGACCTTGACCCATGGACACTAACCTGAGTTCTGTAACACCAATGGAACGATGAGAATGATACTTACCAACTAAGCCTATCGAGCACTAAAAGCGACTGGAAGGAATAACGTCTGTACACGATATAAATCAAATTTCGGCCTTAAAGTTTGCATATATGGATGACATTATTGTACTCGTTACGTTTTGCATTCAAAGACATTAAACTTCAGTTCAATCGTTCAATTAACTGCGACTGTATGGTAGTTTGAAGACAGTTTACTCACGAATAGATTTCTGTTTTGCCAGCGCTGTTATCTGTGGGCTAGGGTCAGATCCAATTGATAATATGCATATAAGCGGAGTTCGGACTTCCGATTCCAACCAAGTGGCCTCTAAGTCTAAAATTTTGGCTTCTCCATACTCCTTTCCCAAGGATTCGACCACATACTTTCTTGCCTGAGACAAGGTTCTGTCCGGACTCCATGATCTAATCAAAAGCAACTTTCTGAACACGTCCAGCTTTTTCTGATAGCCGCAAGGAAGTTCTTCCTCTTCGGGCTTCTCTTTTTCGTACCACGACCTCCACTCTCTCTCGCCAAATTCAATCTTGGCTAAAACGTCCCCAAATGTCTTCAGCTTGCTGATTTCTACCAGGTTCAACCAAGTGATATCGAGGATCCATTTGAACGGCTTTGGGGCGACGGCGTTCAAATCCAATGATGCACCGCCTTTTATGAACGCGTTGAACTCGGAATGAGATATCGTACCCCTGTGGCAATCTATCTTCATCGCTAGCATCAACGTGAATAGTGATTTGTGCCTCTCGTACAGACTTCGCAGCGTGAAAGCCCATACTTCGTAGGTCAAGTGACGGAGAATTATACTTATTCGTTCGTTGGTAATTGGGCTTTTCGTTGACTTGGTGATCGAGTTGTCGAATATAGTTAGGAATTGTCTCAACGAATTCTGATACATGACGTTCACGTTGCTCATCTCTACGATCAAGAAGTAAAGAATGGAGCCTCTAGATGCGACCGCACGGAATTCTTCTCGAGCCAAGGTGATCTTCTTCTTCGTTAATGCTGACACTTTGAGCTTTTCGTTCACCGACTCCGCCGTCGTTTTGGTTTCTCTAAGCACGTTGATGAGCGCCTCATCATCTACCAAGGTGCCCTCGGACGATGTGAGTCGGTGCAACAGCGTACTCTCCAGTTCTTTCATCGATCGTTGATTCGTCATCACAGACTCGAAGAGAGCTACCCTCTCAGCCTCCAAGTCTGCCTTCTCCATTAAAATGACCCTACCCAACAACTGATCTTCTAAACCAAGCATGGTAACCGTGAAGTCGATTATCGACGTCTTCGCTGATATTTCCGGGCTGTACGCGGGATTTGGTAGCTTCGTGGTGATGTACAGCATGAAGCCAGGCATCACGTCGCACTCCTTGTCACCGACGATCACCTTTTCGATTGAGCCAGACTTGATGAAATTTTTTTCCAGCACGTTATCGAGAACCGGATCTAATTCTTCTGCTATATCTTCTATCAACAACGGCCTACCTAGAGACAGACTGTCCTCGAGATGCGTCCTGAAGTATTTGTGATTCAGAGACGTGATCTGTAACTCGTTCATGCATTCTTTGTTCTTAATCCACATTTTCCCCTGATTTTGTGGATCGACTAAGAGAGGGTACGACGAGGATTTCGTCACAATTAATGCGTTTTGCACGGACAATTCATCGTTTGGTAAACCTTGAAGGGTCCACTCTGACATGGTTGCACTGTCAACCAGCATGTTAGTGATATTCAAATTCTTGGTGAAAGGAATAGACTTGGTTGCTAATATGTTCATCCAGGAGGATACTAAGCCTGCTCTGTACTGTTGATTATAAGGTCCGCAGTATGATAAGAAACCAGTAGCTAACAGAACATCACCCACCAATCGTCCCAGTTGGACTTTAAACTCGCTGCTTTGTTCGGTCCAGCGTATCTTTTCACCTCCGAGTCCGTTGATCAGAGCAGTGGCAGCCGTCATTTTCCTGATGCAGACGTTCGCGGCGTCTGTCAGTCTTTGTTTCTCCGCAACAGCTGAATCGTACTGCTCTTTAACAGCTTGCAACGCCATTTCTCGTTCCGATAATTCTCGCTCCGCGTTGGCAAGATCCTCCATCGCAACTTTCAATCTCGCTTCCTGCAATGCTAAGTTAGCTTTCAGCGGAAGGACCTCTTTGTTAACGGAGTGGAAGAAAGCCATGGCCTTCGTCCAGGACAACAAACCCGCTACGTCACCGCAAACTCGTCTAGCAGTCTCCATGTTGTAGTCTTCCATTTTGAAATATGGTTGTAATAATTCAACCATCTCGTTGTTGATGATGTCCTTTGGATAATTTTGCAGCTGGAGAAGGAAAGTCGTACTAGCCATCAGCTTCAAAGATTCCGCCCACGACGGCTTCGGGCAGAGTGCAGTATTGTCTGGCACTACTGGACCAATCTTACGCTGAAACAGAATCAGCACGCAGTCCATAATTCTCATGATCAGATGGGGGGGTCTACCTAATTTTCGCACAGTAGCTATGTGGGCAGGCTTGATCGTATTCAGAGCGGCCTCCGCTTCTTCCAATGCTGGCTTAGCAGCCTCTAGCTTCTGTTCAGCAAGTGCTTTCTCTTCGGCTATGCAAGCCACCAACTGCTCGGCCTTTTCTTTCACTTTTTGCACTTGATTCTTGAAAGCTTCCGCTTGCATCGCTCTCTCCGTTACCTCCAACAGAACCGTTTCCGCCTTTTCGGAAGCTTGGACCAGTTCCTGTTCCATCATAGCGAGATCCCTTTTTAGGAGCTCCACCGATATCGAAGCCTCTTCCAGTTTCGCTAAACCTGTGTCCATCCTCTTAGCTCCCTCTCCGAGTTCGTGTTGCTTGCTGTGATAAATATTCTTGTAGCCTCCAATGAAGTTCAAATACGATTTCGGAGTGACGTGCGTAGCTCTGCGAAACCTTTGGAAATACTCTGCGGACTTTATGGAAACGATGTCCTGTATGGAGCCCAGCGCGTTCACCAGCTCAGCTTTAACTTCGTCAGTGCATGCAATATCAAAGTCATGTAGAAAGTGTTTAGCAACTAGGATTAGAGCATCCTTGGGCCACGGCTGAAACCAGTCGATCGTACATCCTGATATCAGAGCTGGGAAACGTTGGGCACGGTTTCTGAATTTTTCTCCGACAGGGGAGAAGCAAAATACTACATGCAGATTGTGGCATGTCCTCTGAAGGAAAAACTCCATCACGAGTTCGTTGTTGATCGTCCGCTTCGGATTCTCGCGTTTTAAAATCGGCGTCAGCTCGGTAATGATCTCCTGCTGCTCGTCTCGCGTGAACAAGTTGCTGATGACGCCGGAACTGAGTATATTGTTCAAATACTCTAAGAAACCTTCCTCCTTGATGTCCAGATCTGTGAATATGAACGTGGTCCCTTTTCCCTGGGCACCGCACGTTCGATAAAGATACTTGAGGTCTTCCAAAAAGTTCGCCACGTTGTACGATCTGGTCAGCGTAATTTGATGTGTTTTATAGCCAGCGATAAAAGAGGATAACTTCGTCAGGCTCTGTTTACCCGAACCGCCGACACCGACCAACATTACGTTCCCTTTCGGGTGCCTGATGACTCGCGAGATTTTTACCAGATGCAACATAGCGTCGGGAAAGAAAACCAGGTCCATGCCCGAACCCCTTTGCATTTCGTTGAACTGCGACAGAAACATCTCCAATCTGTCTCTCAGTATCTGGTCGTCGTAAACTGGCTCGTATACCTTTGGCAACTCCACGTCGGCATCTTCACTTTCTTCACCGGTAGGCTCGGGGGCGTCTCTGAAAATTACGATAATGACAGTTGAACAATTAAATCTGTTACGTTTCAAATTCAACACTTCCAAAAAGATAGGACAATCAACATTTCTTTGTTCTTCCATATGATATCGGGAGAAAATGTACATTTTTGTAAATCTACAGTAATCTCCCATTTTAAGTCCGGCGGAGGAAACCGCTCTGTCACTTCGTCTACCCATTCCACTAGGGGACATACCCCGCGAGGGGCCGTGAAGCTCGTGCTGCCTCAGTCGCCGAGCAGCGTAAATATGCCGCATTTACACTGCTCCGGAGACCGAGGCAGCTCGAGCTACTCGGCCCCTCGCGGGGTATGCCTCTCAGTGGAGTGGGTAGGCAAGGGAGAATTTTAGTGGATACTCTCAGGGATAAATATCGCGGCTTTACTATACCAACTCATTAACTTTGTAATGTATGAAAATTGTGTGTAGACATGTATATTCGTTGTAGCCATTTTAAAAACTGAAAGTACATGAATTGAATTTGATTTGCAAAAGGATGAGTTTGGGGTGCAAAACCTATAATAGGATGTCCTGTCATTTTGTCTCTGACTGTACCTCATAAAGTCCACGAATGCAGGACAGTGGTCCAACATATCCACGTATCTTTGCCCCAGCATTTCGTTGGTGACACGGACTAGTTCTTCCTCGAACCACTTTTTGTCCGCTTGTATCGTGAATCGGTCACTGAAAACCCGACAGCATTCGTGCTTCCACAACAGCATCAGTACGTTCTCCTTATCAATAACGGTCGACAACGTGCCAACCATACCTTGCCAAATCCTTGACAAATCTCGAAGGCTGAACACATAGTGGAACTTCGCCGGTGTCGGTAACAGAGTGGTTCTGGTCCGATTCCAAAGTATCCTGGTCAAAGGGACCATTTTCTTCACGAGGCCTCTAATCTCCGACGAAAATCCTCTCTTGGTGTTGTAGTGTCCCTCCCCGAGCACACTGAAGATCCGATCGATCGATACTTCATCGGGCAACGTGCAGTTGAAGATACAGAACTGCCTCTTCAGCCTCGAGGGAATGTCGTTCCGTCCTCCGCCGGGTTGGCACATCGCAGCGAGGAACGTCACGTCCACTATACTGATGAAGTCCCCAGGTTTCTCAAGCGAATAGAATCCTTTCATGTCCATTGTCTGGCGCACGATCTCATTGGTGATTTGGTCGCCCCATTCGTTTATCTGTGGCAAGTTGACGTCGTCGATAAAGATTAACATTTTTTTGCCTCCCGGTGGTCCAAACGTGTTCCCCAAACGTTTCTCAACGTAGCTTTCGATGGTCTTTTGAAATTGGTACGGGCTAGTGGCCGAACTAAAATTGAACGACCGATTCAACGTGGTTTCCGGGTTCGCTTTCTTCATGTAAGACTTCATCATTACCGTCTTGGCCGAGCCCTGTTCGCCTATCAACAAAACAGCCTTATCCTGCTGACCGATTAAATCGATCAAGTATTGAATTCTCACGTTGTCTGGTATTGGGACTAACACGTTACTGTAATCGGGTGACGAGTATTCTGGGTAAACGTAGTTAGTTAGCATACTGTGCCACGTGTCCCATTTCCCCTTCTCAGTTACAAAGAAATCGAACACCATCGCGTTAGGATATTTCTCGGACACCGGTAGATCTAAGCTTTCGAAGTTCCCGCGAAGGTACGAGTCATATTTATTCCTATCAGACGTTTCCAGAAGAGCTCCTATAGTCCATATCAATGCGAATACATAGAGACGCTTCAAGTGATCTACCGTCATCGGCTGACGTTTCTCTTCTTCGGCTTCTTCGTCCTCCTCGTCCTTTTCTTCTACAGTTTCAGCTGGCACTAATCCTTCCAGGAAACACAACATCTGCTGCACAATATTGCACTGAAGGACGTCGATGGTTAACGTCACAGCTTGAGTACTCCAGGAATAAATCTTGAAAATAATAAGAAACATATAGGTCGAGTTCACCGAGTACCGCACGTAACCTTTTTTTAAATACAGGATTATTCAGCTGGCTGCTCTTTTCCTTGCGTAACCAGTAATTTTTGACTTTTTTCTATAAATTTTTACCTTTCTCCTACGTTATCCAAGTTTCGAATTTGGTGGATCATTGGTTCAAAAGTTATAAATGTCTAAAGTTGATTCATTTGGTCAGTGTTTTTGATAGGTTAGCGTCGCTATGTTATGTGTAGTGACGGTCACGCGTCGCTTATCGAGCGGAGTCGCTAGGTGGCAGCACACGCACGCGGTATGTGGGGTTAAGGTTCCTATAACGGAGTCACCACTGTGGGACAGATATGTGTCCCTAACAAGGAAGTGCCAGAGGCCACGTAGATTGTACAGAGGATTAACTCAGGGTCACCAGTGTAGGGAAATTATTGTGAGCCTACACACTCACGTAGTATGACTCTATCAGAAGGAATATTGTTGAGGAGAATGATAGTTCACAGATATCACCGAACAGCTCACTTTATTAGCTGTGTAGTCACGGATAGCACAGGTGCCATGTTACGAGTATTATACAAATGGTTACAACTGACCACAACGTGGTCGACAGAAATGAGAGCGAGGATAAAACACGTGTTGCTTCTATGACAACTTACGACGAACAGGATGAGCGTAATAGCTCACCGCAGCGTTTCTCTCAGAAGCACCTTGTGCGCAGGCGCGGAGCCTCGCCATTGGACGAGTGCAGCGCCGAGCCCACAGGTAATGCCGATAATTAAGGGGGTAGGATACCTTCAGATTGTAACTAGCAAATAACTAGAATCTTACTAGATGTTGAGTCGAAAAAATGGGTCTGCGCCCAGACGTTGCTTGTCCGTATTTGAGCAAATTTTGGGCTGGGTGAGGGCTCATTCTAAAGAGGAAGGTTAGATGCAGCCCGCTCTGGTCATGATTTTAACGAGATTATGTTTATCTATATAAATAAAAATCATATCTAATAATATGAGGGCCCAAAGTAGAGAAAGAATCTAGAGAAAACCGCAGATTTCAATGCATTTTTCTGTCTCTAAAAGACTTTTTTGACTTATATGATGGGGCACAGGTGGCTGCATCTAACCTTCGTCTTTAGAATGAGCCCTCACCCAGCTCAAAATATGCTCAAATAAGTACAAACAACGTCTGGGCACAGACCCATAAGATTCTAGTTATTTTCTAGTTACAATCTGAAGGTATCCTACCCCCTTAATTAATTGGTTGGTGGTTAGGTTGGGCGGTAGAGGGAGGGCGGAAAAAGCCGGCTTGGGAATCTACGAGATCAACATCAACGCGTGCTTGTGATGCCGCTTACCCGATCCGCTCGGTAAGTTGTGCGCGACCGTCACTACACGCAACATGGCAGCGCTAACCTGTCAAAAACACTGGAAATTGTTCAAGTTTAAAACTTGAAACTTGGAAAAGGTACAAATTTATAGGAGAAAGGCAATAATTTCTAGTTACGCAAGAGTTCTATAATTGTTATCAAGTTTTACCTGCCCGAAAGAGTCTGTGAAGTATTGGTCGAACACCTCGTGCTCCAAAAGCGACCTAGTTTTCAACCAAGCGGTCACCACAGGATTCCAGTCGAGGCCAGAGGAGCTCATGTAGACCATGCCGTTACGGGAAACCGTCGCCGGGCTAGCATTGTCGATGTTATGTGGTTCAAATATAATTTTACAGGTTGGAGCCATCGATAAACGATCACCGTTCGCCAGTGTCAACGTTTTATTATCGTCCAACACCGAGTTCAAGTTCTCAATCCAAATGCTGTCGACTGGTCCATCAAGGACCATCCACACGTGTTCTCCTTCCTTCAACTTTAGCGTTTTACGCCACAGAGCCGAAAATATTCCGTCTGTCCAGTCGTTGGTGGCTACGTCCAGACGACCAAACATTTGGGCTGCTGTTATGCTTTTCGGGTTCATTCTCATTTCTCTGCAATGGCGTAATTAGTTATGAATAGACCGCGGATTTTATGCATATACAGGGTGCGGCACTTAAGATTTACACCGAAAATATCTCCATTGTGTTTAGTAATACAAGAAAATGCTTGGTTTAGTGGGGCAATTATTGTGACGGAGAAGTTTTTTCTCTGACACTATGTCACACTATGTGGGAACACTACTAATCCAATTACAAAACTTCTTTATATTTCCTTATTTTTTTATGGGACTTTCACAAATTTATTTGTGGCATTTTTCTGATTAAAATGAAACTAAACACGATATAATTTCAACTGTATTTATTTAGTGGTTTAAATGACCATGAAAGTTTTGGGCGCAAGGAAGAACAGCGCGGTCCGTGCTTACATGCTGTCCTTTTTTACGTTCGGCATCCTTTGTACATCCGGCGCGGTCCTCGCAGTCATAAAAAAATAGTGTCCCTACACGATCTCTCTCTCTCTCTCTCTGCTTGGAACTGGCGAAAATTTTGAAAATTTTGAATTTCATCGTAACTATAAAGTATTATATATCGTTGGATTTGTAATTTTTTTCTAAATAAGAATATGGAAAAATTATATGACCTTAATTTAAAAAAAAATAACGATGACCTTAAAATGTCGAAAATATGATTTTTAAAAAAAATATTTTGTGCCATTATATTTACCATATTAAACAATGCAACTTTTTTTCTCTGACATTTTTTCGTAGAACCACAAATAACAGATATTTAAACATATCCATTTATTACCTATGACCGAATATAATTTATTACGTTACCTCCAGATGTACCCCGTGGACCTTAAGTCCACTTTTTTACAATTTTACCTATCTTGAAATTCATAAGCGCACACCCGGGAAACAGATGTAAACCCTCGTTATAAATTTTATAACAACCCGTACTTAAACTCCCACTCCTATTCCTACTCCTATCCTTACAAGTTTTTCCACCAATTACTTTCAACTCCATCAACCAATCATCACGCTTTTTCAAACAAACGACATCCACACCGTAGTAAGATTTAGATGTATCTGAGAACCACCGATTAGATCTGTCTGAGCTAACGAACTGTAATCATCAGTATCGAGTAAGCGAACATACAACCTCAAGTGTTGTCTTTGATCAACTATCACCTCAACTTACAAAATCGGACTCGTGATCATCGTCGTTCAATCCAGATTTGGCAGACGCGAGACGTTACAGTAGTCATACAGGAAGACTACTCAATTTCTATATAAATTGAGAAGCCCAATGGAGAGTAGAAGTCGCGAAAAACTGTTCTTATTAGAACATGATGAAAATCAGATAATTGACGCTAATGCCATCGAAACGACAAGTTTTAGGAGTGCTATTTTATAATTTGCGGAAAGTGTAATTTAACCTTCGGTCTAGTGCACACCTTGTTGTTAAAGAAGTGGAGGTGTTGTGGGAAAAGGCCAGAATTCCAGTTCAGTTAAACAGTCGCTGCGTCGAGAAATTGGAGTCATTATACCACAAGTGGAAGGTCTTACAAAAGAGTTGTAAACGACGATCCCAGATACAAGATCAACAGGAACAAGAGTTTCTTGATCAATTAGTGATCTTTTAGTAGCGGCGATGATTATAAAAAATTTGTCATTTTACCAACTAATGTGGCCGATCACATGCAAGAGGACATTTCAGGTTTTATATCAGACGAAAGTCGAAAATTTTTTAGTAGATTTAATATATTGACAGAATTTTTAAAAAAAGATCCAATAGTTTGGCAAGATGAAGAATCTTACAAACTAGGTTTAGATATAGTTAAGGCTTTAACTGTGGTCAATGATTCGGCAGAAAGAGCCGTTAAGCTAATGCAGGATTATAATCCAATTTTAGCTCGCAATGAAGAAGAAAAGCAGTTGGTACTGCAAATGGTAAAAGATTACCGCCAGCAATATCCTGACGCAACGAAAACGATAATAACGAAAAACATGTAAATCGAACGTCGAGGGTCCGCAGCACAGGCGAACCACACAGCTACCTCCCTCTCAGGAAAAACCCAGAGGGGTAGCGTCATAAAATACGCTGACAGCGCGGGTCCTTACAGCCACTTCGGGTCTGAGGACCCGTTCTTCCAGTGACTGTTATCAAATTTGGATTCTCTCTCTAGGTTTTGTATTGTTTGTCTGTTCATTTAATAAAATGCATTCTTGGCGAGCGGCTTCACCGTTGATCGGCGTATAATTTGGTGCCCCGCTCTGTCCTTCCCATCCTAAAAGCGGATAGTCTTACATTAGAATATAAGAAATAGTTCCTTATTACTCTATTCTATAGAATATATTCAAAATATTCATTCACATGTATAGTACAATAGTACAATACAAAATTACATATCTCTGTTATTTGTGGTTATACCAAAAAATGTCAGAGGAAAAAGTTGCACTGTTCAATATGGTAAATATAATGGCACAAAAAATTTTTTTTTAAAAAATCAAATTTTCGAAATTTCAAGGTCATCGTTATTTTTTTAAAATTAAGGTCATATAATTTTTCCATATTCTTATTTTTTAAAAAATTACAAATCCAACTATATATAATACTGTTACGTCCCGGGTCGGGAACGGTCCGACGGAATGGAGCGGGCCGGACGGGGACGCAACCGAGTAATTTATTAGGACGATCTTAGATCCACGTGGCGCGTAACGTCCACGTCTGATCAGGGACCCGATACCGGTGTTTGTTGTTAAAAGGGCGGAGACGAGGATAAATGCGAACCGAGACGGACGTCGTCCGTCGTGAACACCGCGTAGAACTAACACGCGTCGCGGTAGTAGTGATGGTTCCCAGTGGTCGAAGTGTCACTACGTGGGTGTGTGCAACTCGTCCGAACGCGTGGGTTTGCTCGATTTGTGACAGGAGATTTCGATCGAAGGGAATTAGTGTTCTCTCGGTACCGAGCACCCTCTGGGCTCAGACGTACACGATTAAAACACCAATTTTCGGTAAGAGGAGCGCCTATAGGGAGTCTGAGGAATTTGAGGAGTAGATTGAATTCGAACAGACCCGATGGAACACCACACGCACGCACACTTTCGCGAACACTTTAAACGGTCACTGGGAACAACACTTTTAATGATAGCGGTAACTCCAATCGGCGCGATGTGGCATATATGATATGGAGAACCAAGGAAAATGCTAAATGAAATTGGAAAGAATAGATTTAGAAGAATAGAATATAATTGCCAAAAATAGATGTACAATAATATACAGGGTGTTTACCTACAGGTGGGAGAAAATTTAAGGGGTGGTTCTCGACGATAATATAAGACGGAAATGAAGAATAAAAAAATTGCGATTTCGGCTTCGTTATTTAGTTATTAACAATTAAAAATTCGCCTAAAATGCTGCAACACTTCTAACAAAAGTATACGTTGCGTACGTCAGACAGGCGCGCGACAGTCTCGTATCAAGTGACAAACGCATGCATACCTTGGTTCTCACAAATATCCACAAATCCTTATCCTGTACTATAATTGTTCATAACACCGTACTTAGTATACTGGAATAAACGCTCTAGCACTATTTACAATATCATACACACGCACTACGAGTTTACAGAGAGTACAAGTTTACTGAGGGGAATGAGGAGAATGTAAAGAACTGGTATAATCCTTTAATGTTGAAACACTGCACTTTATTGAACTTGATCTACGTCGCGAGAGACTCGCTCACAGACGAAACGGACATCTTGAGGTCGTATGTGATTTCTGCGAACGGAAATCTCCGACGCGTGCGAGAAGAATCGTCCGTACAAGCTAGTATCCGTATGCACACTGATTCAAGACAGCTAATGTAGTCAATGCACACACATGAGATATTTCGCGGTCACAGACAGAATGAGAAAGAATCACGAAATTCGTGAAAACAGGATAGACAATGTATTGGTATAGCAACGCGCGATGTTTGGGCGGTAGTTTGCTGTAGATCTTCATTTGTTTTATCGATCTGGCATCGACCTCATCAGCTCTCTCGAATCAGTGTGCATACGGATGCTAGCTTGTACGGACGATTCGTCTCGCACGCGTCGGAGATATCCGTTCGCAGAAATCACACACGACCTCAAGATGTCCGTTTCGTCTGTGAGCGAGTCTCTCGCGACGTAGATCAAGTTCAATAAAGTGCAGTGTTTCAACATTAAAGGATTATACCAGTTCTTTACATTCTCCTCATTCCCCTCAGTAAACTTGTACTCTCTGTAAACTCGTAGTGCGTGTGTATGATATTGTAAATAGTGCTAGAGCGTTTATTCCAGTATACTAAGTACGGTGTTATGAACAATTATAGTACAGGATAAGGATTTGTGGATATTTGTGAGAACCAAGGTATGCATGCGTTTGTCACTTGATACGAGACTGTCGCGCGCCTGTCTGACGTACGCAACGTATACTTTTGTTAGAAGTGTTGCAGCATTTTAGGCGAATTTTTAATTGTTAATAACTAAATAACGAAGCCGAAATCGCAATTTTTTTATTCTTCATTTTCGTCTTATATTATCGTCGAGAACCACCCCTTTAAATTTTCTCCCACCTGTAGGTAAACACCCTGTATGTAAAGAAAGATGCGAGCAAACTCGGACAAAAGATATAGCACAGAATAGTAATTATAAATTTATAATAAAAGTGCTAGCGAGCTCGTACAAAACAAAGTAGCAATGAATAATAATCAAATATTCACGAGCGAGCTCGTACAAGCAAAATAGCACAGAAATAGTGATTAATAACTTACGAGCAAGCTCGTACAACAGAATAGCACAAAACAACAATTGTAATTTGAATAATAATGCGAGCAAGCTCGTATGAACAAAATAATAGTAATGGTTTACGAGTAACCTCGTACAACAAAATAGCCAAGAATAATAACTGTAAATATGTAATAATAATCTACGAGCAAGCTCTGATAACAATTTGGAATCAAATGATATATGAATATAATGAAATAGTATAGAAATGGTAAGGTGCAATACGACCTGAGTATCGTGAGTGATCTGAAATAGAGTCCGAAAACGCGAGAAAATGATTGAACTGTACTGAACTGGAAGACGCAAGAGAACTGGATAGTCAGAATTCCGAAACTGGAAGAGAGTCTGAACTGTATGAAATTCGGAACTAGAAGAGAGTCTGAACTAGAAGAGAGTCTGAACTAGAAGAGGGTCTGAACTAGAAGAGGGCGATTCGCGCGATTTCGTCTTATTTATAATGAGAGCGCGGACCATAGGGATTCGGTGAACCGTGAAGTCCTTTGTCTAACTCGTACGAGGTACGGACGAATATGTTGTCGTCAATGTATACTTTTCGCTGTTTAAACGGGACGACGGTTTAGGTGTACGTACACCTGTACTCGCGGTTGCCATGCTGGCGTTCGCTTGTACCGGTGGCTATTGCGTCTTTTCCGATTCCCTACGTTCGCGCTCGCGGGGATATGTATAATATATATACACGTAAGATACATATATATACATATCATCGTATACAAATTTTAAACGCGATTTTCGGTTTGGACTTTATGAAGGGGATATATATACCATTACATATATGTATATACGGCGAGAATTTGCTCGTTCGAGCAAAGCCAACTCAACACGTTGGTACGACGTTACAATACTTTATAATTACGATGAATTTCAAAATTTTCAAAATTTTCAATTTAAATGCGCCACGTGATCCTTTTTTTCGATCGATCTCAAACTTTGCCCAAATTTTTTTCTCACCAAAGAGAACCATTCTGGGGGGCGTCGTGCTTTGTATCTCGATAAAAATTTTTCGCCAAGTATAGCTTAGGTCCACCCTAGTGGACATAGCTTACGCACCCTCATGAACTATCCAATTGGTTTTAGCCGCCAACGCAAACCCGTTTTCGAGAAAATCGATTTTGAAATGCGACCTGTGCGTTATATTCCATGAGTGAAAACCTCTTGTCACAGCGGTCGGGGGCCGAGCGGGTTCATCGAATGTCTACCACGAGATTGGTCAGGGTTCGTGTCCCGTGGCACTGGTGTTCACAGTAAACCTACCCAGCAACGCTGAAACTATCAACCCAGAAGAAAATCGCAGATACACCTACAAAAAGACGAAGTGGAAACAGTTTAGCAAAAAACTGGACAAGAACTTCAACCTGGACATACCTCGCAACAGAAACTTATCAACAGAAGAAATTGAAAATTACCTCACCGAAATAGAGACAGCAATCAAACACGCTGTATCACAGGTAGTTCCTAAATATAAGCCTACTCATAACATACTCAACTACACCACCACTAAAATCAAAAAACTTCACAAATACAAATCCTTTATATTAACCTCCCTACACACACAGATTATATAAACACAATCAAAACAACACACTCCATCTCAATATAGCATTCCTCAAAGAAATACTATCAAATATTAACTACTCATTAAAACTTGTATATGCCAAATCCTACACAATATACTGGAACTCGTTAATCAAATCCATAGACTACAAAAAATCACAATCCTTCTTCCCCAAGATAAACAAGTTCTTCGGACCCAAACAGCAACTAAAAATTGATGGACAAAACAAAGATATAAACCTTTTAAATAGATGCAATTTTCAAAAAGAAAATCTTGTAAATCGCGATAACAAGTACTTTATTCAAGACCCCATAGACATCCTTAACACAATCGGACCATACTACGAAAAGATCAATTCCCCACGATACACCAACACCTCCACACCACCTAAAAAACTGTAGACGAGGAAGCAACCAAACTAATCAACACGTTCAAAAATAACCTTAGCAGAAATACAACCATCACATCTTTCTCAGACTCCAACAACGGAACTAACCCTAACAACCCAGAGAACTCACTTTTCTGTAGCACTTTTGGCACCAATTACATCCTCAAATATCTCCAAAATAAATGTTCCTCAGGTCTTGACGACATACCCCCAATAGTACTCAAACATATGCCCACAAAACCCATAACTGCATGCACAATTCTATTCAAGAACTGTATAAACAACAGATACTTTCGTGAAAGCTGGAAAACTGCTAAAGTCCTCGCAATTCTAAAGAAAGGAAAACCCCCAGAAGATGTCTCCAGCTATAGACCCATTTTAGCCTCACCCCGGCCATAAGCAAAGTCTTTGAAGCCATCAAACACAACTCTATCATCCAGCACACTACAGACAACAAAATTATCCCGGATACTCAATTTGGGTTTAAACACAAACACTCAACCATCCACGTAATTCACAAAATCGCAAACGACATCACCACCCATGTGCACAATAACAAAATAGTTGGAGCCTGCCTCATAGACATAGAAAAAGCCTTCGATTCTATATGGATAAACGGATTAATATACACGCTAAAAGAACTCAACTTTCCCACTGACCTCATCGAAATAATTTGGAGAATGGTCACAAATAGGCGCTTTGTCACTTGGAACGGAGATCTACTCTCAACTATAACATTCATAATAAAGGAAGGTCTCACACAAGGTTTTCACCCACAACATCACAAACCTATTCCATCTCAACACTAACAATAATACACACTCAGCCACATATGCAGATGACCTCATAATACTAACAGCAGACAGTCACCCTGATATCGTACAAGACCTAAAAATAAACCCATCCAAATGTGAAACCATCCTCTTCCACAAACCACTCAGATTCCTTAACAGCTCCAAGCGATTCCACATCAACAACTTCCGCATTACAATACAGAACAACAATAGCACATTCATTATCCAACATAAGAAAAGCGTCAGATACTTAGGCGTACACCTAGACTATCTCCTTAAGTACAACATACACATAAACACACAATTGCAGAAAGCCACCAATATCTTCAGAAAACACAGCAGACTTTTCTTCCACAAATCCCTATCACACAAAGCGAAAATAATTCGGTATCTCATACTGGTAAGACCGATAATAACCTACGCTGCCCCCATATGGTGGAACTTGAACGCAGTAACCATGGAAAAAGTTCGCAAATCTGAAAGGAAGTGCCTCAGAGCCGCTTTACACATATACAGAAAAACAGATAACAACTATTTCATCAATAACAAAACTTTATACAACCTAGCAGACATCCCCCGCATTGACAACCACATCCTCAAATTAATACGAGATTACTTTGCTAGCATACCAAACACAGAGAATAAAATCCTTACTGACCTAATGAATATCAACCCACCTGACATACAAGAAAGCCTCCAATCGGGATATATATCACCCCATAAGCATTCATCTACGTCAGGCGTGGGCAATTTTGCCTCAATTGAAGCAAAACCGTCCCCACCGTAGCGCCCACTGTCTCCCACCAGCATCCACCGTTACCATGGAGAAAGAACGCGCTTCGCCCGTAGCGAGCAGTGCGCATATCTCGCGAAGGCTTCGTGTATCGCGGCCTCGAGGAAGCGAGGAGCATCGTGTGCGCAGGTCTCGCATCCTCGTGGCCGCGAGGAGGCAACGTGCGCCGTAGGCGCGCGCATTTGAATGCATATGAAAGACAAAAAGGGAAATAGATGCTATTCTTTATGTCCCCACTCACTTGTTCGCACCCGCGAAATTTCTCCCATAGTTATTGCTTTGGCCAGACGTAGTATTGTGCTTTTTTTATTTATGCTGTAACGTCCGAGGTCGGGCGTTGGAAGGATACTGGTAAGGATTTGATTTCGCGCTCTCGACTTTTTGTTCGCGACTCGCGGTGACGGGGGAGCGTACCACGCAGATCCGGTCCGAGTGAGATTTTAATTGAATTCGATGATTCGATCGTTGAGGTTTTGAGTCGGGATTTAGGAATTCTCGGACAGCTAGACCAAGTCCGCCTGACCGTGAATGAGGAGGGTGCCCGAACGGCTAGACCAAGTCCGCCTAATTCGGTGGAGAAAAGTATGTCGGGTCCTTATAGATACGCGATTTTCACTCTCACTCGCACACTATCCTCGTCGCACACGCACACGCCACTTTGATAAGTAAATCGTTGTATGAACCGCACGTGAATCGTAGAGGAGAATTTTGATGAAAAGAAGCGTTCTCTCAGACCACGGGTATTAACTATAAATAATTTATAGCGTCCCGATTTGTTCATCAATGAGAACTGTTCTGTGGGTACTGGACCGTTGTAAACGTAGATTAGAAATGCAACGGGATATTGAATAATTCGAACTATATTGATGAGACACTGTTCTCGGCTGACTATTTTCAACTAACTGTTCTCGATTGACTATCTCGACCGAATGACTACTACTGACTGAAGATTTTGAATATTTGTCGAAAACTCCCGAAATACTAATGCCGCTCTGCTCTCCGATCCTGGCTTTTATGGGCCTGTTGCCAAGTGGATTTGTGGTGGGAAGACAATAGGAGGAATTTCATGGTTGAGAGAGCAGACAGTGGATCCGTGGGGGAAACAATAGAATCGTATGCTTGAGTGAGCAGGCCTTGAAATTGTTATTTCCAAAATCACTGGGGCTTGACGAGATCACATTCCAAAGTGATGACGTCAAATGAGAGTCTTCTCAGATATTAATGTTAATTAATTATATATTTGCTTGTGATGCAAATATAAGGAGGGAGTCCGGTGACGGACGTTAGGACGTTACAATACTATAGTAGTTTTTGTGTGTAGAAATTGGTTTGTATAGTCTCGCATTTTTTTATAATTTTGTATTTTGTATTTAGTTGTACTGCCTAAATTTTTACAATGCCTAAAGTAACTGCTGTTAAATACATTTTTTCAAAATTAGATGTCGAGCTTGACCTTTTGTTTGTTAGACAAGCCGACAATAATGCAAAATGCATCATTTGTAAATCCGTTTTAAAGGACAAGAAAGGTTGTAATCTTTCTCGTCACTATTTTGCAAGGCATGATGATGAATACAAGAGTTATTCCAGAGTAGAAAGAAAGCAGTTACTTGAGGCATTTAAAAGACAAAACGATGGGTCAATCGAGAATTTCGACTCCGAGAGCAAAATTGCGTCTTATAAAGTTGTTTGGGAAATCGGTCGCGCGAAGAAATATTTTCAGATTGGGAATTTATAAAAAATTGTGCTATTGAAATGGCCAAATCTTTTGGCAATGATGCGGCTGTTGCACAATTTAAAACTGTTCCACTGTCTCGACGCACGGTATCCAGACGTTTCGTAGATATTGACAGTTATTTAAAAAACAAGCTCCGTACTTTAATCCAAACTTGTGCGTATTTTTCGCTTTGTTTGGATGAAAGCACGGATGTAACCGATGTTGCTCAGTTAGCAATTTTTGTGCGTATGGTGCAATTTGATTTTTCTGTGCATGAAAGCTACTTGCATTAGTCCCTTTCCATAGCACCACTAAAGAAATAGATTTATTTAATGCTTTAAAAATGCAAGTAGAGGAGTATACTAATTTTAGTAAATGTAGTTGTATTGTGACGGATGTGCAGTGTTTCAACATTAAAGGATTACCAGTACTTTACATTCTCCTCACATTCCCCTCAGTAAACTTGTACTCTCTGTAAACTCGTAGTGCGTGTGTATGATATTGTAAATAGTGCTAGAGCGTTTATTCCAGTATATTAAGTACGGTGTTATGAACAATTATAGTGGAGGATAAGAATTTGTGGATATGTGTAAGAATTTAAAAGTGAAAGAGCATTGACCCCTTCTACTCGATAATTCCATAGGGCGGATATTAGAAATGCCCTTGTGGATTTTAACGAGTAGGTAGGTTCAATGTCGTCTAACGATTTTTTAAACATTTTCACCTCGCTGGAGTCCCAAATGAGAACCAAGGTATGCATGCGTTTGTCACTTGATACGAGACTGTCGCGCGCCTGTGTGACGTACGCAACGTACACTTTTGTTAGAAGTGTTGCAGCATTTTAGGCGGATTTTTAATTGTTAATAACTAAATAACGAAGTCGAAATCGCAATTTTTTTATTCTTCATTTTCGTCTTAGTATATTATCGTCGAGAACCACCCCTTAAATTTTCTCCCACCTGTAGCTAAACACCCTGTATACACACACACATTAGATCAGGCGTGGGCAATTTTGCCTCAATTGAGGCAAAACTGTCCCCACCGTAGCGCCCACTGTCCCCCACCAGCATCCGTCGTTACTATGCAGGACATTGTAGGAAGGACGCGTTTCGCTTGTCGCAAGCAGTGCGCAGGCCTCGTGCATCGGAGCCACGAGGAGCGCCACCGAAAGGAAGCTTGGTGGGGGAAGCAGGCGTTTGAGGGGCTCCACCCGTGCCCACGCCTGCATTAAATACTAAATCAGGGTTTTTTGTTTTTAAAAAACTTTTTTCACCTGTGATATAACTACCGCTCGACAATTCAACCTTGTTTACTATGTCGAATAACCCCCGATATTGTACAATCCCCCCATTAATACTGTTATGAAGCGATGAACCAAAGAAGTTCCTACTTTATAAGATGACTGAGTTATTTTAAGGTTGTTTTTAGTAGTTTTATTTGAGCCTGATGTATATATTGATTTTCCTAAGCAAATAAAAATTTTAAAAAAAGAGGTTCGTGTCCCGTGTCGGCATTTTTTATAAATATTTTTTTTCACTTTCTTTTTTATTTTTCTACATGCTTTTCAATTTTTCAAATTTCAATTTCAACTCTTCGATTTCAACTTCAATTTTTCAATTTCAACTTCGTCTTCAATTTCCATTTCAACTCTTCTATTTCAACTTCGACTTCAATTTAAACTCTTCGATTTCAACTTCAATTTTTCAAATTTCAACTCCAATTTCCATTTTAAATTCAATTTTTCAATTTCAACTCTTCGATCTCAACTTCAATTTCTCAAATTTTTCAAAGTTAAACCTAGCTTTATCGGAAGAACGCATGTGAAATTGACATAAAAAGTGTAATAAAAATAACAATTGCAATTAAAACACTATAAAAATAATAAAAATTGAAGTTGAAATGGACGAGTTGAAATTGAAGTTGAAATCGTAGAAGTTGAAATTGAAATTGAAATTTGAAAAATTGAAGAGTTGATGTGTGAATTTGAGGTCGAAATTGAATAATTGAAGTTGAAATGGAAATTGAAGACGAAGTTGAAATTGAAAAATTGAAGTTGAAATCGAAGAGTTGAAATTGATGTTGAAATTGAAATTTGAAATATTGAAGAGCACGTATAGAAAAATGAAAAAGGAAGTGAAAAAAAATTATAACAAATGCTGACACGGGACACGAACCCCGACCAATCTCGTGGTAGATATTCGCTGAACCCGCTCGGCCCCTGACCGCTGTGACAAGAGGTTTTCACTCATGGAATATAATGCACATGTCGCATTTCAAAATCGATTTTCTCGAAAACGGGTTCGCGTTGGCGGTTAAGACCGATTGGATAGTTCATGAGGGTGCGTAAGCTATGTCCACACAAAAACTCGTTGCGATCCGGCGTTCTCGATATGCGAGATCGCCTCGTCAGTTCCGAAATGTCGTATTCGATCGGTGAAAAATGTGATATTGTAATCGTCTACTGCGAATGTAAACAAAACTCAATTACAATGTGCAAGAATATATTCTGATCTTTTGAGAAACTGGACGTGTAAAGAAGAAAAAACGTGTACGAAATAAACCAAAAACAAATGTAAATAATGAAATAGAGTGTTTACATCAACGGAATCCTGGTAAACTACGTTAAGTACGAACATGGTCATCGTACGTTAAGTTATGCTTTTTGAAGAATAACTCCTTCGCATTTGTCTTTTCATTAGCTATAATGTTATACGTCGTTCCAATTAAAAAAATCGGTTTTCTGCCTGAAACATTTTCGTGTATTACTAAAAATAACGGAGATATTTTCGGTGTAAGTGTTAGG
The DNA here is from genome assembly GCF_051020765.1 of Lasioglossum baleicum. Taxonomy (NCBI): domain Eukaryota; kingdom Metazoa; phylum Arthropoda; class Insecta; order Hymenoptera; family Halictidae; genus Lasioglossum; species Lasioglossum baleicum. The sequence continues at coordinate 683,997 of NC_134936.1, forward strand.
TGCCCCACCCTGTATACCGAGCTCGGCTTCTCCGAACCCGAGAATCGTATCGCGTTTCGTGTGACGCCCTCGCGGTGCCTGGCACCTGAACGGTTATTATTTTCGTGAAATCGTCGGACCTTCGAATCTCGCTTTGTCTCGGGCAGACCGCGCGTACTCGGCTAAACTTCCACTATTCGATTCCAGCACCGTACGCAGACGCACACTCCACGGTCCCCGTCGCGCACGTGCAACGTGTCTCCCATTCGCCCCGCTCATTCCCCGTCATCAGACAGTGGGTACCAGTGTGTCCAGACAGGGGTAATCGAAAAGGAATCGGGGGGAATACAAGTACCCCCTGTCTGATGACCAGAGTAATATGTGACACATTGCGCGACGAGAATAGAGTGAGGCAGAGTGAGGCGAATGGAAGACACGTTGCGGGTGCGCGAAGGGACTGAACGGTGGAATAGGATAGTGGAAGGGGACAAGGTGGAGAGCCTGGAGGGGGAAATGGCCACACTGGTGGGTACATCATTTCACCGTGACTCCCCACATCTGTCATCACTGGCCCGGTCTCAGTGCCAGTATAGCCCGAAGTTGGTCATTTTCTCGGGTCTTACAACCCGACGAAAAAGGGCAACGTGACAGTGCAAAATACAAGAAATAAGAGAAAACCCAAAAAAACTATTTATTTCATTTCCACCTCAATCCAAATAAGAAATAATCTTTTATTTGCAAATAAGAAATAATAAATAGATCACTTTTGGCATTATTTGAATGACTTTTAATTACAATCACACGTTTATTTATTATTCATTGCTCATTACTCATTATTTATTACAATCTATATAATAAAAATCAAATGCTGTTCGTTGGTCACAACATCACGGGAGGACGACTGCACCGATTTGGCTAATTTTTTTTAAAAATGTTTGTTGTAGTCCGAATCAGGTTTTTAGATTAAAAAAATTGGAAAAGTTGCCCGGAAACATGAAAATTCGGGAAAAAATGAGACTACTTACACCACGACCGCTGCGAGAGGGCCACGACGGCATCACTACCGCGGTCACCGCCAGATGGACAACGCGACGTAGCGAGTTTCTCGCAAGTAAGGTGTTGCGGGGGCGGTATTAATATAGCGGACGCGGATATTCACAAATATTGGCTAATCGAGCTCGCAAAGCGAGCGAGCAACAACTCCCGTCTAGTATTTAAATAAAAATTTGCCGAATTTTGTCTAATGCAAAGGTAAAATGACATTGACCCTCATTTATTCCCAATTTTTGCAACTTAAGGGGGTAGTATAGGCTCTATTTGTAACTAGAAAATTACTACAATTTTACTAGAAAAATGGCTCGAAACGTGGGTTTGCGCGCTGTCGGTTTTCGTCCTTATTTCAGCAAATTTTGGGCTGAGTGAGGGCTTATTCTAAAGAGGAAGGTTAAACACACTGCGCCCTGGTCACGAGGTTAACGAGATTATATTTATAACTAATAATATGAGGGCCCAAAGTAGAGAAAAAATCTAGGAAAAAAACCAGCAGATTTCAATGCACTTTTCTGTCTCCAAAAGACTGTTTGACTTATGAGATGACCAGGGCGCAGTGCGTTGAACCTTCCTCTTTAGAATGAGCCCTCACCCAGCCCACAATTAGCTCAAATAAGGACAAAAACCGACAGCGCGCAAACCCACTTTTTCGATCGAAAATCTGGTAAGATTCTAGTTATTTGCTAGATATTTGCTATTTACTAGGATCTTACTAGATTTTGGGTCCGAAACATGGATCTGCGCGCTGTCGGTTTTTGTCCTTATTTGAGCAAAGTTTGGGCTTGGTGAGGGCTCATTCTAAAGAGGAAGGTTCAACGCACTGCGCCCTGGTCATCTCATAAGTCAAAAAGTCTTTTGGAGACAGAAAAATGCATTGAAATGTGCTGGTTTTTTTCCTAGATTTTTTCTCTACTTTGGGCCCTCATATTATTAGTTATAAACATAATCTCGTTAACCTCGTAACCAGGGCGCAGTGTGTTTAACCTTCCTCTTTAGAATAAGCCCTCACTCAGCCCAAAATTTTCTGAAATAAGGACGAAAACCGACAGCGCGCAAACCCATGTTTCGAGCCATTTTTCTAGTAAGATTCTAGTTCCTTTCTAGTTACAAATCCAGCCTATACTACCCCCTTAATGTGTCTATCGTGTGTCAAGTTGACGCAATGGTAAAACATCAAATGAAATGGAACGATAAATATTAGCATTCATCACTCTAATCACTCTAATCACCACGTACTTGTGCTGCCAATTGGCGGCTCCGCTCGTTAGAAGACGCGCGACGCTAACTAAATACCAACATGGTGCCGCCCTACCTGTCAAAAATGGCCATAATCGCTGAACTTTAAATACGCATAACTTTTGAACCAGTGGATTCCTAAGATTAGAACTTGATTTTCTCAGGCGGAGTTCAGTCGGAAATAGGCTTTTTAGCCTTAAATTAATCAGGAGGTAATAAAAATAATTTGTCGCACCGTATCACTTAACTTAAAATTTTTGGTTGTTTGGAGAAACTCGTTTCAGATGATATGTTAACTTATATTTGACAATTCGATCAAGTTCTGCGGATGTATAAGATACTAATGGATATATGGACATATACTAATGGAGATACCTATGGGCATCACCACACTGCGTTAATGCTTTCATCAGAGTTTGTATACATGTTGTTTTCCCAGCACCGGTTGGACCCAGGGTCATTATTCCATGCCTCACCCTCTGAGTCTCGTACAATTGTATTAATTTTAATACCCACGGTGGATGATAGATTAATCCAGCCTCGTCAACTTGTAGGTTGATTGCTTCTTCTAATTCTGGATAAGCAGTTTTTTCGAGGGCTTGGTTCGGAAACAGATCCGCTACTAGAGAGATGAATAGTGGTTCATCTTCGTCTGTAAATATTAACGGATAATCAGTAACTCATTTACAAGCATAAATTTACCAGTAGGTTTTTACAAAAGAAACTACAAGGTGAATAGGAATAACGGAGTTAAACGTTTCTTATTATAATTCTGTCAAATTGACGAATTTTTAAAACAAATAATGACAACAATAACATAGTCTTTTAGTATTCATATATTTATGAGTTTCGAAGTAGCCACCCTTTGCGCCGATACAGAGGCTGAAACGTGTGTGGCGTTTGACATTCCTGCGCTCGCCACGAGATGGACGGATAGTCAAGGGGTCTTTCCCGCTAGTACTCGCTTCCCCAATGATTTGTATTGTACAGATTAGAAGTATTGGTTTATGAAATGATGTGCAAAAAAGATTTTCCAAAAATTATAATTTACAACAGCGCTCGGATTTACTTACTCGTGGCGGCCGAGTTTCGAAGGTTATGCCCCCTCGACCCGGCCTGCGCGTCTCGCTCCGCGTGGCGGCCCTAGTTCTCCTAGGCCAGGCAGTTCCAACCTATTTTCCTCCGACAACAGCAAGATCCCCCACCATCGAACCTCTTCCCACTACTACGTACAGCCGTAGAGTTAGTGAGTGGGGCGGCAGCGGTGGCAGTGCTGGCGCGGGAGGGAACAGGGACAAGATTCGACGGCTATAATGTATGCGTGTGCATCGCGTCGTGCGTCGCGCGGCACGCGGCTCTCGTGGTGGGAGCTTCCCACTGCTATACATTATAACGATGAAGTCTAAGAGTGGGGGAAGGATCTGAGCGGGGAAAGAGGGCAACACGAATAGGGACCAGGGTTACCATATTCTAGTCTCGCCAGGCCCCTTACCCTGCCGCCCCTCATCCAGCTGCGCAGCGAAGCCCGCCTTGGCTTCCCCCACTCTTTCCACTAAGGAAGTTTAAGGGGCCTGGCGAGACTCGCAGATGGCAACCCTGATAGGGACTACGGAACGCGCCTGAGGACGTCCGAATTAGGGCCGCCACAGGGAGCGAGACACGCGGCTGGGTCGAGGGGACCGTAGCCTTCGAAACTCGTCCGTCGCGAGTAAGTATATCCGACTGATTTACAAGGTTACATGCAAAAATATTATACAGACGGCATTTCTAAAAACTTTTTTATTTGGGCCCTTAATGTGTGAAAATTTGAAATATATGTTTTGTAGATCTATATTAGTTATACACATGCTCTGAAAGTTTCATCGAAATCGGTTGACGCAGGAAAAAACGACACGCATCGAAGGATGTACGATTCTGTGGATTTTAAGCAGAAACTGATCGAAAGTCGTGTGGAACTACGACTTTCACCACTTTTAATCGCTCGTGTGTATGTTAATCGATTTTGATGGAAAAATATAAGAAATAGTTTTTCTTCTATTTTTTCCATAATCATTAAGTCCACCCCACACAATGATCCTATCCATACCTCTTACCATAAACCCTCCTTATCCCTTCCCCATGGATGAAAACCACCACCTTCTCGTGGTTTCCATTGAGCAACGACACCTTTTTTGTAGAATATATAAAATTCGTATAAAAACTAATATGTATAAATGAAATCATGATTAAAAAGGTGTTGTTGGCCAAGGGTGGTTATTAATATTGTTCTCCAGGTATAAATAGGGTTATTTAGTCTATACAGTCTGTTGGTATTTTCTCGAGACCAGCGGTATAGACAATGACCATAATAGCAGTGGCACGGCATACTTTACCAGCTCATTGTGACGCCAATTTTTATGGCTCCATTTTTTTCAAGGGTTCATTTTAAAGGGGAAACTTCAAGGAATATAAACATATTTTTTCAAAATTTAAATTACTGCCGTCCATCTTCGAAAAAAACGTAAAAAAATAATTTATTTCAATTTTTCGACATTATCAAGTTGATTGTCAAAGTTGAAAAAATTATTTTGTTATAGACCAATCCTTTTCAAATAAAACACAAAAGAATGTAGCTCAATCGGAGAAACAGTTCCTGATATAAAAATTCGTAAGTGAGGCCCGTTTTCGCCGAAATGGGCAAAAATTGAAAACTTTGAAGGCCTGCCATTTCTAAAAAAATTCGAATCCGGCAAAATGATGACTTAAACGCCCCCTAATTTCACATGGACTACAACATATTTCAGTTAGAACAAAATCGACGATAGTGCCTGCAAAAAGTGATCGATTTGGCATGCAATGACCCGCATACGAAAATTCAGGAGTAGTCTTTCAAAATCGAAAGCTCATCGTATATATGTATGACCAGAGTGAGACCCTGTTTTCTCTCTCATCTCCACAGCAGTGCTTACAAAAAAATCAGACACGTGCTTCAAATACCAGTAAACATGTTTGCAAAATCCCATGCAAAAGGTACAATAGCTGGAAAAATACATACTGTCTAGTGCACGAGAGGAAACTAGTGGGAGGGGAACGGGCCAAGAGGAACACAAAAGCAATCTGAATGGTCAGGCTCTTTCCCGGTTCCCTTCCAGCTAGTTATCTCTCGTGCTCCGCAGAGTACCTCCTTAAAGGATACAAAATAATCGACGGTAAATAATTTATTGTAATAGTAGTATCACCGACGAGATATAGGAATAGATCTGACACCTAATGCATTTTGGTGTCCGTCGGTATCGGTGCGCTAACGCCCCATTTCCTATATCTCGTCTGTGCTAACACCCCGTTACCATTCAGTGTCAACACCTCTATACTGCTCTATACATAGAATTAGAGAGATGTATTATTATTATTTCTAGGGGCACAATATTTATAGCCGGGTTAATAGCAAATTATGGATATAATTTAAAGAAAATTATTGCTATCACTGGCATTTTAAGGTGTCGGTACTTCAGATTCCTATGGACACCAAGTCCCATAAGGTGTCAGGTCTATTCCTATATCTCGTCTGTGGTAGTATTACCTATCAATTTAGAAAGATTCATGTCTCTCAACACTCGCATGACGATTGTGCTTTCCGAGTCTTTGGAGTTGACTCTCTTTGATGCTCCCAGAGTTCTCAAGACTGACAGTATATTCCTCAGACCAAAATCGTAATGAACCTTCGCACACAGAAACGATATGTTATATATTATAGCAATAGTACTGTGTATACAGTTTTGTTCCGATATAAGACGACGATGTTTCTTTCGAAATAAGGACGCGGCTTAGGGTACGCGCACAGTGGATCCGACTTCATCGACGTCCGACTTCGGCACACACGCACGAGCGTTTCGCGCGCCTCGGGAGGCATGCGTTGGTGCCGGTACGTCCAATTTCGTCGGAAAATGTGCTCATCAGGGTTGCCGTACAGTGTCACCAGGTCGAGAAAATCGAGGGGAATACCAGTACCCCCTCTCTGATGATCAGTCCAGTCTACTGCATACGACCGTGGTCTACGGCCTGGGCGCGGTTGGCTCGCGGAACACATGTTGCTGATTCTCCTCTTCGCTTGGTCGGCAAGTAAGTCTCCACCACGGCCACTCCGACTCTTCCCTTAGCCTTAGTCTTAGCCTCAGCACGAGCACCCCCACGATGCTCACCACTACTATGTAAACATGTACAGGCACATAAGACCCTTGCCCGAAGCTCGTGCTAAGGCTAAGGGCTAAAGGAAGTGTCGGAGTGGTCGTGGTGTGGACTGACTTGCCGACCAAGCGAAGAGGAGAAGCAGAAACATCTGTTCCGCGAGCCAACCGCGCCCAGGCCAGTGTTTTCAGCCTCAGTAAAGTACGCTTCTCGAGGAAATGTGGCACTTTGAGCGCCATGCAGAATTTTAAGAAATTGATATGATCTCCATGGAGCCTACTACATGTTTGGTTCTTTGATTTTTGCACTCCTAAGTCGTCCATTTGGACCACTGTGCGTCCCATCAATTATACCGGCACATTCCCGCCGATATAGCTGCCTCAGGGCTCTGCTACATCATTGCTTCATCATAGATACGTTACTGTTTTGGACGCGCATGCGCGAAAAAACGTATCCCGTCTAGGCACACTGGCCCAGGCCTGGTCTACGGTCTTAGTGAGGGGCGTTGGAGTGTGCGCATGGTGTTGGAATGGGATGGGCCGGGGGATGAGCTGACCCCGGTGGTGGGGTGGGAAGCGTCGGGGTGTCCGGATATGCCTTCGACGACCCTCCCTTACCGGCGTCGGCACCCTGTTGCCCTGGCCGGGGCGGGGACTTTCGGGTCTCCCGCCCCGAGCGGGGCACGACGGTACCGGGAGCTGTGAGTGGGCCGAGCTGGAGCTCGGGAAGCTCAATTCGAAGGCTTCACGGATGGGGACAAGGGCGGTCCCTCCGTCCGGTGTCCCAATTAGATTAGGATCATGCTCCCCCGCGGGGTGCATGAAAGGTGGGAAGTGATCTGTACTCGCGTGATTCAGGCGCTTCCCATGTAGCTTTCGCGAGTTGACCCCCACCCGAAGAGAGTCACACATAACCTTGGTCATCCGCCAGGATGCCAAGGTATCAAAACGGATTTTCACACGGGGAAAAATGGTGCTGGAATGGGATAATGAAAGGGGAAAAGGAGGAGAATGTGTGAGAGCCGTTTGGCTCTCAACTGGCGACACTGTTGCCATATGTGTGTCTCGCCAGACCCCTTACCCTTTCGCCCTTGCCCAGTTTGTCTGCTGTGAGTCCGCCCCACTCTTTCCACTAACACTGACGCGTACCGCTAACTTACCTTGTTCCACGTGGTACGCTTCAGTGTTAGTGGGAAGAGTGGGGCGGACTCGACAGACAAGTTGGGCGAGGGGCAGAAGGGTAAGGGGCCATGTTCACTTTCCGTCCATGCGAGAACAACGTCAAGCTGCATAGATGCTCGGATCCAAAATACGGTGAAAGCCGGTTCCAAGCCTTCGCCTTATGTTGGAACAAAACTATATTTCTTTTTTAAATGACCTGTTTGGTAAGTTGCTCTTCGCATAGTTTATACAAGGTGTAAAATTTCCGGGCCAAAGTAATGTTTTCCAAGAAACCGCAGCTGGCCAATTTCACTCGAATAATAATTTGTCTGTCGGGCACCATCATGGCGACCGTTCGAAATTGAATTTTCAGGTTCTCCGGTAGTTCTTTCCTGCCAGCATATCCAGGATTCTATAAGACACATTTATTCATTTTATTATTTCATTCTATTAAAGAGGTGTTTCCTCAGATCATTTTGAGTAACTTTTTTCTTTGCGAAAATGTTCTCCGCGGCTTTGTTAAGGAGTCATTAAACCTTATGTTATTATATTAGGTTGGAAAGAAAGTTCTGACGGTTTTTGTTATTTTGATTTTAAATGGTCTATTTTCGATTGAGTTGGTGTTACATTGCATTGACTTTGTATATAATTTTAGTGCATTTTGGGCTCTATGAAAATGTGTTATTAATTTTATTTGCGAGTTAGTTTCCCCGATTTCTCAGGGTATTGAAAACAACATGGACAAGAAGCAGATTCGAACAATTTTCCTATTCCAGTTCAAACTAGGTCGGAAAGCTGTCGAAACTGCTCACGATATCAACGAGGCGTTTGGCCTTGGGACCACTAACGAACGAACTACACAAAGGAGGTTTAAAAAATTTCGAAGCGGTGACGAGAGCCTTGAAGATGATGACCTGAGGGCCCTAGTTGAAGCCAATCCTCGTACAAACGTTCGGGAGCTTGCTTCTGAACTGGGCGTAACGCATACAACAATCTGCAACCATCTACAGAAAATTGGAGAAACAGAAAAGCTTGATAAATGATTGTCGCACGAATTAAACGAACATCAACAAAATCGTAGCTTTGAAGTGTCGTCTGCCCTTCTCTTGCTCAATAAAAATGATGCATTTCTCAGACGAATTGTAACGTGCGATGAAAAATGGATTCTTTATGACAATAAGAAACGATCGGCTCAGCGGTTAGACCACGACGAAAGAGGGTCATGGTGACAGTTTGGTGGTCTGTGGTCGGTTTGATTCATCACAGCTTCCTGAATCCTGGTGAAACCATTACAGCTGAAAAGTACTGACGAAATTGACGAAATGCACGAAAAACGTTTGTGTCCAGGACTGGTCAATAGAAATGGTCCTATCCTTCTCCACGACAACGCCCGACCACACGTCACCTGGCCGACCCTTCAAAAGTTGAACGAATTGGGCTACGAAAGTCTACCTCATCCACCATACTCACCAGATCTCTCGCCCACCGATTACTACTTTTTTAAGCACCTCGACAACTTCTTGCGTGAAAAATGTTTCAAATCTCAGAGAGATGCTGAAACGACATTCAGCGAATTTGTCGCGTCCAGAACTCCAGAATTTTATTCAATCGGAATGACAAAACTTGTTTCTCGTTGGCAAAAGTGCATTGATTGCAAGGGTCTTTATTTTGATCCATAAAGTTTCGGTTGAGCCGAGATATGTGCATTTAAATTTAATAGTTAAAAACCGCCAGAACTTTCTTTCCAACCTAATAAAACATAGACAAGGTAACTAAGAAACTTTAGTGGGTTATTATTATACCCTATGTTTTGTATCGATTTTTGATTACCATAGTTATGAAAATTCCAAGTTCAGGGCACATGTCTATCAGATCACCATCTGTAAAGATAAATTGCTTTTTCTTTTCCTTCTTCGCGGCAAGAACAACGGCGACTTGTTGAGCGGCAACAGACAGAACCGGTAGTTCGATTCTATTGAACTCGTCGAAACAACCCCAGGAGCCACTTTGCGCTAAGCCTTTGTAAATTCGTCCTAATCCCCTGTAATCCATTTGATCGGAACAGTTGAAAACCACCACGTATTTCGCTAGCGTTTTCCCCATGTCCTTGACGGTCTCCGTTTTTCCGGTTCCGGCTGGACCACATGGTGAACCACCCATTGACATCGACAAAGCTTGAGCCAGGGTAATATAACACCTAGAAAACCGAATGAAAACTATATTTATATAACTTACCATTTATCATATAATTTAACATATGGTATATATAGCACATGTTTAAATAAACAACTTAACATCTCGAAAATTATGTTCTCAAAGAATTAGACTAGAATTTTGCAAATTAACAGAGCTACAGCCATACCGTCAATTAAACCACTAAATACACTAGAAATTATGTAGTGTTTATAGTGTCATTTTAATTAGAAAAATACCATAAATAAGTTTGTCAAAGTCCCATAAAAGAATAATGAAAAGTAAAGAGGTTTTGTAATTGGATTAGTAGTGGTTCACACCAATATAATCGACCCGGTATCGGATTACGCACCATGTTTACACTGCTCGGGGATCAAGGCAATTCGAGGTTCTTGGCCCAACTCGGGGTGTGCCCCCCAGTGGAAGGGGTAGGCAAGGGAGAGTGATCGTGGAGACCCTCAGGGATAGTAATCGCGATTTTACTGTAGCTGTTACAACAGAGCGATTTGCGAAGAATTTCTGAACATTTGTTAATTCGGTTATGAAAATTTCATTCGCAAAAGAATGAATTCTTCGCAAGTCTATCTGTTGTAGCAGCGTCCGCTCTAGCGGTTACGTCGCCCCGGACAAAAAGACAAATTGCCGCCCCTTAAGACTATACAGTCTGTCCAAGACCATCCATCCAGGGGTGTTAACACTTCCGAGACAATTATATTCGGTAAAAATGTTTGCAATAAAAGTTGCAGCGATTAGTGGAGGGCATATGTCCATGACCTTGTAATTGACCTTCGGATCCATTTTCAAAGTTAATTGGAGGTCAGTACGTGTTTTTAAAATGGGAACAACTACTTTTGACTACGGATTCTGAAAGAGCTCGAAATTTCACGTTCAGATATGTACTTGTGTCATAGATTAAAATGACTGCTAGAGGCCATTCAGAGGTCAAATCATTGTTTGGTGGTAAATAAAAGATGACAGTAAATACTGGCATCAAGATTGGACGAGGCTTCTGATTCATATACTTGTCTTGAAAGGTCGATTTACGTTATATTCGGTCTCTATGCTTGACCTCGAGTTGCTATAGAATACTAGACCCGAACAATAACATTCGTAAATGTTCGTCCACCAGGCAGTTGTGTTCCAGTAATCGACCTTTCAATGACCTTGGAAATGGAGAACAAGCTTAACGTCGGAGACACGTTTATGAATCAGAAGCCTTGTCCAATCTCGATGCCAGTATTTATTGTCATCTTTTATTTACCACCAAAAAGTGATTTGACCTCTGAATGGCCTCTAGCAGCCATTTTAATCTATGACACAAGTACATATCTGAACGTGAAATTTCGAGCTCTTTCAGAATCCGTAGTCAAAAGTAAGGGTTTCCATTTTAAAAACACGTACTGACCTCCAATTAACCTTGAAAATGGATCCGAAGGTCAATTACAAGGTCATGGACATATGTCCTCCATTAATCCCTGCAACTTTTATTCCAAACATTTTTATTGAATATGGTTATCTAGGAAGTTAACACTCCTGGACGGGTGGTCTTGTACATATACAGGGTGTCTCAAAATTAGGTCCGGAGCCGAAAATGGGAGGTTCCTGAGATCATTTCAAGCGACATTTTCCTTTGAAAAAATGTCGTCCGCGGCTTCGTTAACGAGTTATTAACGAAAAACACGGACCAATCAGAGCGCGAGCTAGACGCGTGCAGCCCGGCGCGCCGGCAGCCGAGTGTCGGTGGCACGCCGCGATGTCATAACGAACAAGAGTTTCTCGATTATGTGAATGCTCTCCGATTTCAATGAGCTTTGGATATGTGGTCAAGATCATTATTCTGAACAACATTTCTCTTTAGACTTTTTGGCGATCGGCTTTGGTTTACGATATTATTGTAAAAATTTGTAATTGTAAATCGATCGATGTACTATTTCCTATCCGATTTCGATAATCTTTGGATATGTTGTCAATACCATGATTCTGAACAACATTTCCCTTTACAGTTTCTGTCGATCGGCTTTGGTTTACGATATTATTGTAAAAATTTGTAATTGTAAATCGATCGATGTACTATTTCCTGTCCGATTTCGATAATATTTGGATATGTTGTCAAGACCATGATTCTGAACAACATTTCCCTTGACGGTTTTTGTCGGTCGGCTTTAGTTTACGATATTATTGTAAAAATTTGTAATTGTAAATCGATCGATGTACATTCTATCTCCTCGCCGATGTCGATGAGCTTCATTTCAAAGGAAAAAGATATTTAAAACATCGAATTTATAACATATTTCAAAGTCATCGAAATCGGTGAGGACCCACATCATCGGCAACTTTACCCGAACGATAGAAGAAGCACAAACTTATTGAATTAAAAACTCACTTATTCAGCCGTAAATCCATTTGACTACCACATACAACCACCACACTTTTACATAATCTTCGAATCGGTGTTTGTGAGAATCATATGATTCTCGAAAAATCAATGCCATATGATTCTCGAAAAATCAATATCTCCTTGGGAACGATTTCATTTGTTTTAAACGACGCCTTCATCGAATACATTGTACGCTGGGAGAGCACAGTTTCGCGCGGCATTGCGAAGAGCATCGAACTCTTTCTGCGTCGGAGTAAGTAATTTCGTTCGATATCGATACGAGTTATAAAAGTGTGCTACGAGTTCAACAATTATGTAAAAGTGTGGTGGTTGTATGTGGTAGTCAAATGGATTTACGGCTGAATAAGTGAGTTTTTAATTCAATAAGTTTGTGCTTCTTCTATCGTTCGGGTAAAGTTGCCGATGATGTTGGTCCTCACCGATTTCGATGACTTTGAAATATGTTATAAATTCGATGTTTTAAATATCTTTTTCCTTTGAAATAAAGCTCATCGAAATCGGCGAGGAGATAGTATGTACATCGATCGAATTACAATTACAAATTTTTACAATAATATCGTAAACTAAAGCCGACCGACAAAAACCGTCAAGGGAAATGTTGTTCAGAATCATGGTCTTGACAACATATCCAAAGCTTATCGAAATCAGACAGGAAATAGTACATCGATCGATTTACAATTACAAATTTTTCCACAATATCGTAAACCAAAGCCGATCGACAGAAACTGTAAAGGGAAATGTTGTTCAGAATCATGGTATTGACAACATATCCAAAGATTATCGAAATCGGATAGGAAATAGTACATCGATCGATTTACAATTACAAATTTTTACAATAATATCGTAAACCAAAGCCGATCGCCAAAAAGTCTAAAGAGAAATGTTGTTCAGAATAATGATCTTGACCACATATCCAAAGCTCATTGAAATCGGAGAGCATTCACATAATCGAGAAACTCTTGTTCGTTATGACATCGCGGCGTGCCACCGACACTCGGCTGCCGGCGCGCCGGGCTGCACGCGTCTAGCTCGCGCTCTGATTGGTCCGTGTTTTTCGTTAATAACTCGTTAACGAAGCCGCGGACGACATTTTTTCAAAGGAAAATGTCGCTTGAAATGATCCCAGGAACCTCCCATTTTCGGCTCCGGACCTAATTTTGAGACACCCTGTATATTTAAAAAATAAAGGTACATACTTTTTTCAATAAAAATAAAATCATTTCATTTAAATTTTAATAAAAGAGCATGTTTTAGAAAGAAACATATAACATAACATAACATTGATAATCAAGCAGTGCAAAACAGTAGAAATTAATTAAGAATTATCTGTACCTAGCCACAAATTGTTAACCATATAATTTTTTACATTTATAAATGCTATTAAAAATGTGTATTATTGCACAAACAATCAAAATGCCATTATTTTGAAAATAAAACAAGCTAACATCAACTACGCTAAAATCACAAAAACTTTTTTCTCTTACTTTCAGTTCCGCAAACTTATTTATTACATCTTTTAAATTTACTTGATCAGCAATTTCATGCTCAATTGCCAAAATGGCCAAACCATTAAGACGATTTTGTGTAGTAGTCGAACGTAAAAAGTTCTCAATTAATTTTAATTTAGTGAAACTCCTTTCGCCACTTGCTACAGTTATTGGTATCGTTAGCAATATTCTTAAAGCAGTAGTAAGATTTGGGGCATAATTTAACTTTGTAATTAACACTTTACCTACCGGAATAATAGGATTTTTTTTTAATAATTGTGCTGTGCCAAAGGAAAGTATAGAAATTTTCTTTTACATTGCAATCTTAAATGAAACTATTAGATGACGTTATTGAGGGTGACTTATTAGTCACAATGAAAATTGCTGTTGCTATTAAAGGTTCCAGACTTCCGTTTCCGGTCGTATGAGAGGTTGATGAGCATAATTGATTGAGCGAGATTTCCGTGTGTAAGAGTGGAGTGAAAAGAGTGTGAGTGGAGAAAAGTGTGGGGAGGGGTGAGTAGGGTGTAGGGATAGGCGGGAGAGAAAGGGCCAAGGGTGAGGGAGTCGGAGAAAGAGTAGTAGGGAAGGGAAAAGTGAGTGGGGGTAAGAGGTTAGGTTCGCGTGGCAATTGACAGGTGGGCGCGGGAAAAGAGAACAGGAGTGAAGGTGGCGCTACCTAGAGGGAGATAGAGATACTAGGGGACAGATAGAATAGGAAGCGGGAAGTTTGAAAAGGAATAGGAGGAGAAAAAGAAAGAACCATAGAAGAAAATGAATGAGAGAAGAGGGGAAGACAAGGGGGAGGTGAGGGAGGTAGATAAAGAAAAGAAAGGTAGAATAGGGAAGATTAGGAAGGACGCTAACATAGAGCGGTGGTTTAGCAGTGAAAGTATAGACAGCGTGGGGAGGAAAAGGGGGATAGGGGAAGTAGAAGGTAAGGGGGAGGATGAGAAAGCGGTTTTCAAAAGAAGTGATACGACAAAAAGGTCACCACAAAAAGACAAAAGGGAAGAGGAAGGGGCATTTAAGGGAATAGAGGAAATGTTAAGAGGGTTAATGGGGGAGATGAGGAGATTGAGGGAAGAGGTGAAGGGGGAGAGAGAGGAAGGGAAAAGGTTGATAGAGGAATGGAGAAGGGAAAGGGAGAAGTGGAGGGAGGAGAGAAGGGAGGAAGAGGCAGCAAATAGGGAAAAGATAAAGGAATGGATAGGAAGCATAGAGGGAAGGGTAGAAAAAGTAGAGGGGAGAATAGAAGAAATGACGAGGGGGAAAAAAGAAGAGGGAAATAAAGATAGCGAAAGAGGGATAGGAGGAGGATTAGGAGAAGACAATAGGAGGAGAATTAGGAGAATAGAAATCATGCAAGATAGGAGAGAAAGAGAGGAGAAGAGGAATAATATAATAATTAGAAGGATACAGATAGAAGGAAAAGATTTGAAAGAAGAAGTAAAAAAGGTATGGGAATCAATGGGAGTCAAAGATGAGGGAATAAAAGAGATAGGGAAGTTAGGGAAGGTAGGCAAGGATGGGAATGGGATGGTAAGGGTCAAAATGGTAGATATGGAACAAAAAAGGAAAGTAATGCAAAGAAAGGGAAATTTGAAAGGTAGGAAAGAATGGTTAGATGACGACCTAACGGAGGAAGAAAGGAGGGCCAGGTTGAATATAGAAAGGGAAGCGCAGAATGAGAGAGTGAAAGGAAAGAACGTACAGGTGGGATACATGAAAATGTGAGTGAATGGAAGGATGAAGAGATGGAATGAAATAGAGGAAGATTGGTTTGAAGAGCAGGGAAACGGGGAAGGGGGAAGGGAAATGGGAGGGAGAGAGGGGAGGGGGAAAGAGAAAAAGCACAGGGTACAAGTTAGTGTTTTGGAATGTGGCAGGGATGGGGAATAAGGATGCAGAATTCTGGAAAGATTTGGAGGAATGGGATGTAATTGTATTAATGGAAACATGGGTAGAAGAAAAGGGGTGGAAACAGATAAAGAATAGGTTTCCAAGAGGATATATATGGGAAACACAATGGGCGAAGAGAGTAGAAAAAAGGGGGAGGGCAAAAGGGGGTATGTTAATGGGAGTGAGAAAAGAGATAGAAATAGAAAGAGAAGAAGGGGGAATAAGAGAGGGGTTAATGACAGTTAAGGTGAAGTTAGAAGAAGAATGGTGGGAGGTGATAGGAGTTTATGTAAATGGAGACTTGGAAAAGAAGCTAGAGCAATTAAGTGATTGGATGGAGGGCAGGGAAACAGGCGAAAAGGTGATTATAGGGGGGGATTTTAATGCGAGGACGGGAAGGGAAGGGGGGAAGTAGGAGAGGAGGAAGAGGAGAAAGAGGGGAGGGGGAGTAGGAAGTCTAAAGATGAGAAGGTAAACGGGGAAGGAAAGAATCTATGCAGGTATATAGGAGAGAGAGGATGGGGGATTTTGAATGGGAATGTGAAAGGGGATGAAGAGGGGGAGTGGACTTATGTAGGGGCGAGAGGGAATTCAGTAATAGATTATGTGTTAGGGAATGAGGGAACAAGAGAAGGGGTAGAAAGGTTGGAGATAGGGGAAAGGGTGGACTCAGATCATCTACCACTGATAGTGTGGATGAAAGGGAAAAGAGGGGGGAAGAAGAGGAAAGATTGGGGAGGGAGTGGGAAAATAAGGGGGTACTGGACAGAAGAAGAGGGGAAAGAATTCAGAGAAAGATTTGGGGAGAGAGGGCAGGGGGAGGGGGGAGTAGAAGAAGAATGGAAAGGACTAAGGGAAAAAATAAAAGAGACAGTGGGGGCCATGGGGAAAAAAGAAAAAGGTAGGAGAAGAGGTTGGTGGGATGAGGAATGCATAGAAGAAAAAAGGAAGGTGAGGGAGGAATTGAGGGAATGGAAAAAGAAGGGGGGGAGGGTAAGAAATATAAAGAAAGGAAGAGGGCATATAGAATGTTGTGCGAGGAGAAGAAGAGAATAGAGAGGGAAAAATGGGAGAGAGAGGTAGAGAATATAAGAACAGAGAGACAGGTATGGAAAGTAGTGAATAGGGAAAGGAGAAGGGAAAAGAGAATAGAGGAAGGAATAAAGATGGACGAATGGGACAATCACTTTAAAAATGTATTAGGAGGAGTATCATGGAGGGTGAGAATAGGGGGAGTCGATAGAAGAGGGAAGGATGAAGAGGAGGAAATTAAAAAGTGGGAGGTAGCCAGGGTAATAAAGGGATTAAAGGAAGGGAAAGCAGCCGGGGGGGACGGGATTCCAAATGAAGTGTGGAGGCATGGAGGGAAAGAGTTAGAGGAGGGGATATGGAATATATGTAATAAGGTTTGGAAGGGGGAGGGATGGCCGGAGGACTGGACAGAGGGTATTGTAGTACCAATAGCCAAGAAGGGAGACAGTAGGGAAGTAAAGAATTATAGAGGAGTGACTCTCACGCAAACGGCATACAAGATTTATGCAGCGGTACTGGCAGAAAGATTGAGGGAAGAGGTGGAGGAAAAAAGGATGCTGCCTGCAAGTCAGACAGGTTTCACGAAGGGGTTAGGTTGTATAGACAACATATATGTTTTAAATTATCTGATAAACAGGCAGGTGAAGCGGAAAAAAGGGAGGCTAGCAATATTATTTATAGATCTGAAAGCGGCGTTTGACTCCGTGGATAGGGAGACCTTAGTAAGGGCGATGAGAAAAAGGGGGGTGAGAGAAGGGCTGGTGGGGAGATGCCAGGAAATGTTAAGAGAAACGAAAAATAAAGTGAGAGTGGGGGAGGAGGAAGGGGAAAGTTTTTGGACGGAAAGGGGGTCAGACAAGGGTGTCCGCTGAGCCCACTGTTGTTTACCTTATTGATGGCAGACATAGATGAGGAACTAGAAAAGGGAAGATGGGGGGAGTAAGGTTAGGGGATAGAAAGGTATACACGTTGGCATACGCAGACGATATAGCCATGTTGGCAGAGGATGAGGAAGGGATGAGGGGGATGATAAGAACATTAGAAAGATATTTAGATGGGAAAAAGTTGCAACTGAATGCGGAGAAATCGAAGGTGATGAGATGTAGAAAGGGTGGGGGGAGATGGAAAAAAGTGACATGGAGGTGGAAGGGCAAAGCGATTGAAAGGTAGGGGAATATAGGTACCTAGGGTACACATTATCTAGGGATGGTGGGCAAAAGGCACATGTGGAGGACAGGATAAGGAAAGGGGCAGCGATAATGGGACAAGTATGGGGAATAGGAAAAAGAAGATTTGGAAAGGACTGGGGTAGGAGAATTTGGCTATTTGATAAATTAGTATGGGCGGTAATTAATTATGGGGTAGAAATATGGGGGTGGAAAGAGAGGGAAGGCATCGAAAAGTTACAGGAGAGGTACCTAAAATGGGTATTAGGGGTGGGGAGGACAACACCGGGATACATGGTAAGGGAGGAGCTGCAAAGGGAACTGTTAAGAGGAAGGGCGGGATTGAGGGCGTGGGGTTACGAGAAAAAGCTAGCGGAGGGAAAAGGGGGGGAGTTGGCAAGGATATGTTGGGGAGAGATTAGGAGAAGAGACAGAAAGGGAGGGATAAGGGATGGATGGGAAAAGGAGCGAGGGGACTTCTTTGAAGAAAGGGGGTGGGATACGGAGGAGATGAACAAGTGGTTAGAGGAGAGAAAAGAAAAGATAAGCGAGGAAATTATAAAAAGGGAAAAGAAAAGGCAAAAAGAGGAAAGATGGGAAAGAATAGCAAACTCAAGATCTAATAAATGGTATGGGATGGTAAAGGGAGAGGGGTTACCGGGTTATTTGAAAAAGGGATGGGGGGAGAGCAGATGGCAAAGGGTGGCAAAATTCAGATTAGGAAATGAAATGAGGGGGGATAGATACTGGTTGGAGGATGAGCTGAGAGTGTGTAGAGTGTGTGGATGGGAAAAAGAGACGTGGGACCATGTGTGGGAAGTGTGCATGAGAGTGGACGAGGAGAATGGATGGCAGGAGAGAATGTGTGAGGTGTTGGATGACGAGGGAAATGGGGAAGAGTGGATGAGGAAGGTGGAAGATTGGAGAGAGAATGTGAATGAAAGGAGGGGAATGGGAGAGGTACGGACGGAAAAGGAAGGCCGAAAACAAGAATGAATAAAATATTATACATTATATGTTTTATATGTGCATATTATATTATATTAGAAAGAATGTGTAGTATATATATATGTATGTATATTAGGGTGGACCTTATTTTTCGACCATCTGATTTTTTTTATGGAACCCCCTAGATCTGTTCCAGATCCAAAAAAAATAAGTTCTGCAAAAGAAGAACTCAATTGGACAACAGGAAAGGGTGTCGCAATCGGTTTGAAGTTTGAAAATTTCAGTAATTTCCCTTTAATTTTACATGCAACTCAAATTTTATGTTTTAATGATAAGAGTTACTGTTATAACATAAAAATATCATCTTTTGGTTGTATAATAAGAAATTTTACTTGAAAGTTTCAACAATATTGTCAATTTTTTGGTTTATTACATTACGGAGTAGAGCTATGAGCGCGCCAAACGGTCGCGTCGTTGTATTGTCTATGTACGCTCGGGAACCGCTCGGCTCTGGCCGCTGCAGCTGCCAACGGTATAACCAGTACCCCTTCCAAAGAGCTATCCTTCTATTTCCAGTTTTATACCTGCTTCCTAGTCCCTTAGTCCCTTAGTAAAAGAAACCTCATTTTACGTCGAGAGTTCGAGGTATTCGCATCACGAAGTATCGAAATTTGTTAGTGTGACAGTGAGCAAAAATGGAGACAAGAAGTAGTGATCAATTGTTTATATTGGACTACTACGAACAACAAATTATTGGTGCAAAATTGCCGAGTAACGGACAAGTGTTACGAGTTCTTTTATATAATATGAGAAAAGTAAAGCTGGACCTTAAAGCAAGTGCTACTCTAGTTATAAAAGAAACTGAAATATTTTGGGAGAAAGCACGAATACCAGTGAAGAAGACGTCGGATAGCATTGACAAGTTGAAGTCTCTTTATCAGAAATGGAGAACATTATATAAATCTGTCAATCGTCGAACTGCAATCCAAATACAGCGGGAACAAGAATTCAAAGATTCGTTGGACGATTTATTTGACATCGCCCATGCGAATGCTTTAGAAATGATAAAAATCGAAGAAGATAAATTATTTCTATTGGAACAGAGGGAAAAAGGGCGAGTTGACCCCCCCCCCAATGGCTGCTATGGCGCCACGTGTAGATCTAGAATTCATCAAAAATATAATTCATTATAAAAATGTTAACGAAGAAATAAGCGATGTGGCATTAAAAAAAATTGTGAACCATTTATGGTACTTGTCACCGGAGAATGCGGCGCTATCGTTTTTTGATAAAGAAGTTTCAGTAGAAACAAAAAGATCGATGGTGCAAGCACTACAAAATGTAAACAATAATAATAATTATAAGAGATACATGACAACGACTATAGAAATTAAAAATTTTGCGAATTTGGAAATACAACATTTCGTATCATCTGAATCAAATAATGTTTTCAAACGGTTCAATATAAATTCAGATTTTCTTTTAATTGATCCAGCACTATGGGAAACTAATAATAATTATACCGAAGCGATAGGTATTATAACAAAATTAGAAGTTGTGAATGACGTTGCAGAAAGAGCAGTAAAATTAATGAAAGATTATAATTTAACGTTATGCAAAAACGAAGAAGAAAAACAATTCATATTACAAATTGTAACCGATTATAGGGAAAAATACCCAAAAATTGATAAAACAACATTAAGTACAGATTTTTAAAAATTATTTATACTCTTATTATAATTAGGCCTATAAATAAAATATTTAATTATAAGTATTTAACTGTCTTTTTCTACTTTTCCTTATATTAATGTGAGATCAAATTTTATATTTAAAAAATAAATATTAAAAATTTTGCTTAAACAAATTCATTAAACAATTTAATTTTTGCTTTGATATAATAAGAATATTACATTAAAATAGTGTTTAATGACCAGTGGGATTGAAAAAATGTGTACTTTTTCATTTTTCGCAAAATTAAAATTTTTTGCATAAACAAACTCGTTGCGACACGTCTTCCCTTTGTCCGATCGACTTGAAATTTGGAGGGAATTAGTTTTTTACCGAGTAGAACAGATTGCAAGGGTCGCATCAAATGAATTTTAAAAAAATTTTGCACAAGAGCAACTAAGGTCCACCCTAATGTATATGCATGTATATATATAGGGTGTTTACCTACAGGTGGGAGAAAATTTAAGGGGTGGTTCTCGACGATAATATAAGACGAAAATGAAGAATAAAAAAATTGCGATTTCGGCTTCGTTATTTAGTTATTAACAATTAAAAATCCGCCTAAAATGCTGCAACACTTCTAACAAAAGTATACGTTGCGTACGTCACACAAGCGCGTGACAGTCTCGTATCAAGTGACAAACGCATGCATACCTTGGTTCTCATTTGGGGCCCCAGCGAGGTGAAAATGTTTAAAAAATCGGTGGACGACATTGAACCTACCTACTCGTTAAAATCCACAAGGGCATTTCTAATATCCGCCCTATGGAATTATCGAGTAGAAGGGGTCAATGCCCTTTCACTTTTAAATTCTTCTCACACATATCCACAAATCCTTATCCTGCACTATAATTGTTCATAACACCGTACTTAATATACTGGAATAAACGCTCTAGCACTATTTACAATATCATACACACGCACTATGAGTTTACAGAGAGTACAAGTTTACTGAGGGGAATGAGGAGAATGTAAAGAACTGGTAATCCTTTAATGTTGAAACACTGCACTTTATTGAACTTGATTTACGTCGCGAGACTCGCTCACAGACGAAACGGACATCTTGAGGTCGTGTGTGATTTCTGCGAACGGAAATATTCAACTCGTGCGAGAAGAATCGTCCGTACAAGCTAGCATCCGTATGCACACTGATTCAAGACAGCTGATGAGGTCGATGCCAGATCGATAAAACAAGTGAAGATCTACAGCAAACTACCGCCCAAACATCGCGCGTTGCTATACCAATACATTGTCTATCCTGTTTTCACGAATTTCGTGATTCTTTCTCATTGTGTCTGCGACCGCGAAATATCTCATGTGTGTGCATTGACCACATCAGCTGTCTTAAATCAGTGTGCATACGGATACTAGCTTGTACGGACGATTCTTCCCGCACGCGTTGAAAATTTCCTTTCGCAGAAATCACATACGACCTCAAGATGTCCGTTCCGTCTGTGAGCGAGTCTCGCGACGTAAACCAAGTTCAATAAAGTGCAGTGTTTCAACATTAAAGGATTACCAGTTCTTTACATTCTCCTCATTCCCCTCAGTAGACTTGTACTCTCTGTAAACTCATAGTGCGTGTGTATGATATTGTAAATAGTGCTAGAGCGTTTATTCCAGTATATTAAGTACGGTTTTATGAACAATTACAGTGCAGGATAAGGATTTGTGGATATGTGTGAGAAGAATATAAAAGTGAAAGGGCATTGACCCCTTCTACTCGATAATTCCATAGGGCGGATATTAGAAATGCCCTTGTGGATTTTAACGAGTAGGTAGGTTCAATGTCGTCTATCGATTTTTTAAACATTTTCACCTCGCTGGGGCCCCAAATGAGAACCAAGGTATGCATGCGTTTGTCACTTGATACGAGACTGTCGCGCGCCTGTCTGACGTACGCAACGTATACTTTTGTTAGAAGTGTTGCAGCATTTTAGGCGGATTTTTAATTGTTAATAACTAAATAACGAAGCCGAAATCGCAATTTTTTTATTCTTCATTTTCGTCTTATATTATCGTCGAGAACCACCCCTTAAATTTTCTCCCACCTGTAGGTAAACACCCTGTATATATGTGTGTATATATATATGTATATGTGTATATGTATGTGGAATATATTATGACTCTTGCTCTCTCTCTCTCTATAGCGATAGCGTATAGGTTAAGATAGATATAAGTTAGTTAATAAGTTAGAAGTATAAGAAAAAATTTGTAAGAAAGAAAGAATGAGTGAATGTAATAGAGGAATGATAGAAGAATTGTAACCTTAAGGGGAAACAATAAAGATATACATACATACATACATATTAAAGGTTCCATTAAAAAGTGTTTAGCCATGTACCATAGATTTTATAAAATTATGCAATAATCACGGGTTAGTAATGTGTTAAGCTCAGTACATTGCTTAGTCTTTCTTTTTTGCCCAAAAGCGCAGATACTGCTGAAATTTCATCTGCTAATTCTACGTAATGTGAAATTTTCTATTAATTGGGTATTTAACACATCAATAATTTTCTTAAACTCACAGCCAAAATGGCGCCCCGGACAAATGTCCGGGTTGTCCATCCCTAGAGCGGGCTCTGGTTGTAGCTATTTAATTATTCACACCAAATCCCGACAATTTGTAAGTTTTTACTTCTCAAGATCACGCGAAAACCCAACACAATTACCTGTCAGTTAAAGGGGTGATAACGAGTCGTTCTGTGCAACCCAGGTATTCGTTTTGGTACGTGAAGTTTACATCCGTTATGCATATCGATGTTTTATCAAGATCCTCCTTGAAATAAAATCTGCATTGCTTCAACCACTCGAAGTCGTTTACTGATCTTACGTTTAAACGACACTGCAAAGAAATTTATCTTTATATTTACAAGATGCATGTTAAATGAGTAATAATATTTTATCATCGCAGCAAGTAGAATAGAATATTCCATGTTCCCTACATTTTTATATTATGATTTTAATACAGTCTGCATAATTTCTGTTTTTGTACTTCATCCTCATTTACATGGTTGAAATGTGCCTATCGAAAAGTTTCGTTAACTTGTTAATTGAGTGATTTTGCAATCGTGTACAGTTGTACAGAGTGTATAGAAATTATACAGAGTGGTCATTTTATCTGAAGACATTGAAATATCTCGAGAACTATGCATCGGATCAAAACAAGTGGGTAATGAAAGTTGTTCGTCGCGAAGGGGGACATCCAATGATACCAAACTCGACCCCCACTGCCACCCCCTGGGGTTGGGGGTGGGGGAAGATAAGAAACTTAAATGGGAACCCCCATTTTTCATTGCAGATTTGGATTCTCCAGAAAGAATACACAAATTTGACCTAGGAGTTTTTGCATTTTGATTCACAGATGGCGCTGTAATGGGTAAAAAATCGTTGAAAATTGGGGATATCTCGAGAAAAGTAGTTATAAAAGTAGTTTTTGATTTATTGATAAACAAACGAATTAATTTTTCCAACTGCTTTCGATTGCAGCGACATCTGTGAAAGAACCAATGATATCAAATCAATGGAGAACCAAGATTTGCTATAAAAAACTGTTTCCCATTGAAGATTTTGAATTAATTCTCTCTCCCACCGCCCCCTCAGGAGGTGGGGGTGGGGGGTCAATTATGGTGTCATTGAATAGCATTTTTAAAAATATCAAATACGTCTACTTTTATTTTTCTGATCTGATGTGTATTTCTCGAGATATGCCCAATTATCAACGATTTTTTACACATTTTGATTTTTGTCCATTTCAGCGCCATCTGTGAATCAAAATGCAAAAACTCCTAGGTCAAATTTGTGTATTCTTTCTGGAGAATCCAAATCTCTGCAATGAAAAATGGGGGTTCCCATTTAAGTTTTTTATCTTCCCCCACCCCCAACCCCAGGGGGTGGCAGTGGGGGTCGAGTTTGGTATCATTGGATGCCCCCCTTCGCGACGAACAACTTTCATTACCCACTTGTTTTGATCCGATGTATAGTTCTCGAGATATTTCAATGTCTTCAGATAAAATGACCACCCTGTATGTCGCGATTATCATAGCGAAATTATACACCCTCGGTTTGGTGGAGATTGATGTTAGAAAAGTGCCGCAAAATTAACTGTAATCTTGAATTTCAAGGTCCAAAGTTCAACAATTTTTTTTATTGCTTCGTATTCCATTCATCACAAGGATAGAAAGTGCAAAAGGAACCATCAGTCAAAGCTCAGTCGTTCTCTTAAAAATCCGTGGTGAAGTTTTTTCATTAAAAAATTGATTTTATTTACATTACATTGTAGTTCTTCATTCAAATGGAGTATACATACATATATATGTTTATATTACACTGTCCAACACCAAATTTGTTTTCAATATACTGTTGGGTCCTTCTTATAGAGTTTTTTGCATTGATTCCGAATCTGTCCTGAATTTTTCTCCTATACGCACAGTTTTTGAAAAACATGGCTTTGAAAAAAAACATATTTTTAACTTTAAACAAATATTGTGATGTTATTGTAAAAGATATTGAATTGTTCTTTACAGCAAAAGATTCTGAAGACTTTCCCGAATACAATGATATTCAATATTAATACATTATGATTGTTTAAATATGTTTAAACAACGATTAAAGACGGAGAGACGCCACTTTTGCACCAATTTTTGAGGATATTTTTCAATTTATCTCAAAAAATTAGGGTCCAGCGAAAAATCGAACTATACCACGGGATAGAGCAGACTTTTATCTTGAGAAACCGCCCTTTCAAGTTTGTAACGTCGACGTTTTTTTCGAACCAGAAAGCAAAATATTTTCGCCCGACATGAGTTATCACCAGTGGCGCTCACCACCATACTGCGCCGTATCCCGTCCCGAGCGCCACTGGCGGAAACTCATGTCGGGCGAAGATATTTTGCTTTCTGGTTCGAAAAAAACGTCGATGTCGCAAACTTCAAACGGGGGTTTTTCAAGATAAAAGTCTGCTCTATCGCGTAGTATAGTTCGATTTTCCGCTGGACCCTAATTTTTTGAGATAAATTGAAAACTATCCTCAAAAATTGGTGCAAAAGTGGCGTCTCTCCGTCTTTAATCATTGTTTAAACATGTTTAAACAATCATAATGTATTAATATTGGATATCATTGTATTCGGGAAAGTCTACAGAATCTTTTGCTGTAAGGAACAATTCAATATCTTTTATAATAACATCACAATATTTGTTTAAAGTTGAAAAATATGTTTTTTTTCAAAGCCATGTTTTTCAAAAACTGTGCGTATAGGAGAAAAATTAAGGACAGATTCAGAATCAGCGCAAAAAACTCTATAAGAAGGACCCAACAGTATATTGAAATCATAAAAAAAGTTGAAATTTGTTGGACAGTGTTATCAACTAACCCTATACAGGGTGAGTTACCTAACGTTTTCACCTCAAACATCTTTGTTGTTTTTAAAGATACATTAAATGTCTTGAGGACAAAGTTGAATGGTAAAATGGTAAAAAATGTTTGTTTTTATGTCATATTTTTTAGAGATATCAAGGTTACCTCCATATTTTTAAATGGAACCACCCTTTTTTTAAGCATCTATAATGACAGTCCCCTTCATTACGATTTCAGTGAGTATAATTACTCAAGGTCATTCGAGGTCACGGATAGAAAAAATGTATAAAACTAAAATATATATGGAAGCAGAATACCTGTATTTCATAAATGTTCGAAATGATGGCTGTCTACGTCGATACATACGTACCTGTAAACGGGCTCTGAGGAAATGTTTGTGACCTTGAATGACCTAGAATAATAATCACGTTACTGAATTCGTAATGAAAGGGCTATCATTGTAGGTGTTTAAAAATGGGGGGTTCCATTTTAAAAAAATGAAGGTGACCTTGATATCTCTAAAAAAAATTACAAATAAAAACAAAAATTGTTTTGGTATCGTATGAGCCCAATGTTACCGTTCAACTTCCTCCTCAAGACATTTTATGTATCTTTGAATACAACAAAGATACATATTTGTAGTGAAAACGTTAGGTGACTCATCCAGTGTATGTATGTATAGCTGAATTTATAAAAAGAGAAAATTAGAAATAACAGAACTGTCTGAGATCGGATCGAGAGTCTGGGATCGTTAGCGGGTGAAAGAACGGAACACTGTATGCCAAGAACAACTGCATTGACAAAACACTATGTATAACAAATAGCTGTATTCAACTGTGTAACAAACTGTGTTGAACGATGTGCTAACCAGCGGTGTAGCGAAAGCGGTTTGAGACGAGATGGTAACGGTCGTACGAAGCGGTGATAACGAGCTGAGACGGTGACCGTTAACCGAACGAATGCCTCTTGATCAGCCGGTGCGTGCCGAAAATCACGCGTTCCGCGGACGCAAAGTGGGGGGCGCCTCAACGACGCGTCGTCACATGATCGAGGCTACGCGAAGTCGGTATAGCGGATCGAATGCGTATCGGTTTGCCAGAACAAGAACAATTGTAAACGATTACGATCGCCAACTGAATGCAAAAAAAAATCAGATTGAAACGAGTAGTCCAGTCAACGAAAAATTGTAGAGGGAAATGGAAGGAACACAATTTTTAACTTTGGGACTTTGTTTGGACTAGTTAGGAGGTAAACATACTAAAAGTCCGTACACCTAGGAGGTGAGCGGGGTGCAGGGGGCCACGTAGAAGGTCCCCTTTTTCGGTTTTCCGCTTATATCTCGGAAACTATGCGTCATAGCGATAAGACTATTCTATAGAAAATTAAAGCTGACAACATGTGCCATAAGATTGACTTCATTCAGTTTTTCGCTATCTCGCATAGTTTCCGAGATATCCGCGCTCAAAACTCACTAATTGTGCTGAAGAGTTAGTGAACTTTGAGCGCGGATATCTCGGAAACTATGCGAGATAGCGAAAAACTGAATGAAATGAATCTTGTGGCACCTTTTGTCAGCTTTAATTTTGTATAGAATGGTCTTATCGCTAGGACGCATAGTTTCCGAGATAGCAGAAAACTGGATGGAGTCAATCTTGTGGCACATTTTGTCTGATTTCATTTTGTATAGAATGGTCTTATCGCTAAGACACATAGTTTCTGAGATATAAACGGAAACCGAAAAAGGGGACCTTCTATATACGTGCCCCCCGCTCACCTCCTACGAGTAGGGACTTTTAGTATGTCCAGATGTAGAGAGTGATCCGACTGGTCACGTTGCGCGCCGGTAGGGCTGGGTGCGCTGCGGACGGGGATGTGTAGGAGTGGGGGCGACTGCCGAGTCACACACCCAGTCCGCTGCAGCCTGTTCTCGAGGTAAGGTCGTCGCTCGAGAACAAATTATAAGATAATCTGTTCTTCCAAATATATTTCATCGTTTTTTACTGAACCCTACGAAGGCCGTTCGTTATTCATTCGACACCAAACCAATCCTACACAAAGTCCCAAAGTTAAAAATTGTGTTCCTTCCATTTCCCTCTACACCCCCCTTATGAGCATTCATTGACTTGACTAGAGTGGCCGTGACAAACACGTCGGTCGTCGTTAACTTCTGGTTATGTGTGTGCCCTATTTTGTTGATATAAACCCGTTTTTCCTTATAATTCTTTTATCTGGCTACCGGAATTACCCGACAAATCGGGGCAACAGTTACGTGGGACATCCTGTATTTATTATTTTAGGTATTTCTGTTTTTGGAAATTCATATATTTATATGCAAGAAATTTACCAGTATGTCGAATATATCACGCTGATGTACGTGGATGGTAATCAACGTTTCAAATTTTGTCCGATCGATTTTAGACAGGTCTCTAGTTGTCTGATCGATCAAAGTATTTAGCAGATCAAGGAATCGATTGTTCGTTTCCCCCATAATCTTTTTATCCGCGCGTGCTTGAGCCAGAGCCAGCTCACTGTCCCTGGTCCAAATAATTTGTATGCCGAGCAGACCGATCTGAGCAGGCATTTTGTCCAGGAAACCAAGGAAGTTGAAGTTCACATCGTTGATCATGGAATAGCACTGTCGGATTATCGAGTGCAGAGATTGCTGGGACGTTTGCAGAAGCTGCGTCAGCCATGTTTCCACCGAACCCTCTGCTCGTACAGCTTTCTCGAGCTGTTTAAATTAGTAACAACAAATTCAGCTTCGTTAAGTTATTCCTTTCAATACATACACATTTTAACCCTCGAATGGCGGAACTTGGGTCCATTTAGATCCAGAATTACACACGTGCCATGTATTACAGTGGGGAACAAAATTGAACCAATTAAATCATTTTTTAAAAAATCGCCTCATAGAAGTTAGCCCCAATTTCAAAGTTATATACATATATTAGTGTCCACAGTCGAGCTGAATTGTGCTAAGTTTGTGCTAGATTATGCTCGAATGTTAAAACTATAAAATCAAAAATGCGATAAAAAGTAGAGAAAAATGAGTTTCAGAGTAGCCCCCCACTTTTAATGTTTTGCACTTTCGCTGTTGTGCCAAGTAGTGCGAAGTGGTGCTAACGGGGTGCCAAAGAATTACTTTAAAAAAGTAACAGGGAAAAAGTTATGGTCTATAACAGTTTCGGACATGCAAGTAACATTTAAGATAGTATCAGTTATCCAAATATTGTAGTACATAATTCCATATCTCAGATGTGCTAGTCTAGCACAAGTCAGCACAACTGTCGATTTTCCCAGTACAACGATAGCAAAGGCACATTACTCTTGTCGGCGGCCCTTCGCGCTTGGATTCCATATCATTAATTGGGCTTCCTGGCCATCCAACAAACACAATATTGCATATCTGAGTTGTGCTGGTCGACTTTCCCAGCACAGCGATACAGTAACTGTTTCCTTGATCTCGATCGACAATTCGTTAAGGGGGCCGCACATACGGCCGAATGACCAAATTACGACGACAAAAATATGAAATGAGATTTTATTTGACATTCTGGTTAGAAATGCTTATAAGAAGACTGCTTAATAATAATCATCGGAAAAGTAGCTACTTAGGGTTAATTGGTGTCATAAAAAAGGGTTAATGGTCCATATTATTTTAATTAAAACAGAATTAAATAAATTAAAACACTAAATTATTTCTGCAGTACTTGTCACAAGAGGGTCCGAGGATACCAGCATCCAGTTAAATATGTCACTATTGGTGTTGATTCTTGAAGTTCTTCTAGAGTGATATTGTCTTAATTTTTTATACTCTTTATGGCCCGCCTCAATTACATCTTCTGACAGTTGGCCAACTGGTAGAGGTAAAGATTTTATAATATCAGCTCCGTGTATTAACAATTTATGAACACTGGCGCTCATTTTGTACCAACCATAAAATGAAATAGCCATCTGTGTTGTTTCAAAACAATATATTTTAAATAAATCTTCTTCAATATAGTGTGCGCAAGATATAATGGAAAGTATATTTGAAAATCTTTCTATTAAATCGCTATTGATTCCAGTTATTTGGGAAACGAGCGAAGGATTCTTAAAAAATTTCCGCGCTGTATTTCCATCGTTACTATTGCCTCCACCTTGTTTAGGCTGATCCACAACGAGTCCCATTTTTTTATAAAATTCAGTCACTATTTTACTTGTTCACTTCTTAACACTTCAAATAGTTCTTTTCTCGTAATCTTTATCTCCTGTACAGCACGGTCGACGTGACTACCTGTAAAGAATCCGCTCTATTGATCGAAGGGACAAAGGGGGGGACTCATTTTTTAATTTTTTATATTAGTTATAAGCCATTTTTTCGAACTAGAAAAGAAAGATTGGGGTACTCTTTGGAACTTTTTTTGTAACTCTAGCTAAAGTAAGCATATCAATATTTCCTAACCAAGAATAGTATATGATACAATATAGTATATTAACAGTATGTACAACTTATCTTTGTGTTAACAATAATTGCAGATGAAAGTACGAACCTGACGCTTCAATATCCATGTGGAAAACTTAGCGAATTTCAATTGGAGAAAACAGGATTAACGCAATTACGTCGTCAAAATTACTGACGCGAACAACTTACAAGGAGAACCCCCGCTCTCTGTCCCTCACGGATTTTGTTCAGACTCTACAGAGTTATAGATCTCGTTCTCCTGATTACGAAAATACCCCATTATAGGCGCAGACGCTCAATAGTTTTCGAGATAATTGCAATTAAAGTTTCATAACAGTAAAATATCAGTTTTGTTCAGATTTCTACCAGGCAGTGGTGTGGTGTAACAGCAGCGAGCTGAACTGTTACGCCGCAGGCCCGGGTTCGAACCCTTCGAGGTAGATTATTTTTAATTGTTTTTTTTCATGGAAAATGCATTTTCAATGTTAAACAAGTTTTAAATAATATATTTTTATTCGCTAAAGGACTAATTGAAAATGATACTTATTATTTTATAGAAGAAACACTAGATCTATTACTACATATACAACAGATAATAATTATAAAACAATAATAATAATAATAATAATAATAATAATAATAATAATAATAAATAATACATAATACACAAACAACAAATATAAGAACAACACATACAAAACACAAAATGGAATAAATATGAAAAATACAAAACACAAAATGCTACGACTATAAAAAGAAACTGACTGACGAACGAAAGATGCATTTGGAATTTGAAAGATGCAAGAGGCAGAGCTAGTATCAAATCTCACGATAACGTCAACAGTTTACAGAAAGTTCTAAAGAGCGCAAGCCCCATAGCTCGTTGCCAGATCGTAGCCGATAGATCTCTACACCGAAATCTTCGTCGACTAACATTACTGTCTTTTACAATAAATACCATTGTTGCACATAACAAAAATTATAAGTATTTGATTTCTATATTTACTCTACGTAACGTATATTGTTTATATTATACAAGCTACAGGAAGCGTGATGGCAAGCCACATTAACCGTTCTGATTACTATTCATTGCATTTATTCTATTTTGTATTTGTATTCATATTTATATTTGTTGTTTGTGTGTGTTATGTATTATTTTAATATTATTATTGTTTTATAATTATTAACTTTTGTATATGTAGTAATAGATATGGTGTTTCTTCTATAAAATGATAAGTATCATTTTCAATTAGTCCTTTAGCGAATAAAAATATTTTATTTAAAATTTGTTTAACATTGAAAATGCATTTTCCATGAAAAAAAACAATAAAAAATAATTTACCACGAATGGATTGGGACCCGGGCCTGCGGGGTAACAGTTCAGCTCGCTGCTGTTACGCCATACCATTGCTTGGTAAAAATCTGAACTAAACTGTATATATTTTACGGTTATGAAACTTTAATTGCAAATATCTCGAAAACTATTTAGCGTCTGCGCCTATAATGGGGTATTTTCGTAAGCAGGGGAACGAGATCTATAACTCTGTAAAGTCTGAACAAAATCCGTGAGGGACAGAGCGGGGGTTCTCCTTGTTAGATTCACCGTCCGAACCATAGCCTAACTTTGCACAGGTGCACCGACTACTGCCTTGCGTTAACAAAAACAATTTTCACGCTACATTGTGGGCCGTTTCTTAGAGTACGTAATGATGGTATTTGAAATTAGTTTAGAGAAAATTGTTAAATCGACTTTTGTCGTCGTAATTTGGTCATTCGGCCGTATGTGGGCCGGCGCAACCGTGCAAGAGTGTGTGGGCACACGCACACATCGCCAAATTCGCATTACGTATACAGGGTGTCTCAAAATTAGGTCCGGAGCCGAAAATGGGAGGTTCCTGGGATCATTTCAAGCGACATTTTCCTTTGCAAAAATGTCGTCCGCGGCTTCGTTAACGAGTTATTAACGAAAAACACGGACCAATCAGAGCGCGAGCTAGACGCGTGCAGCCCGGCGCGCCGGCAGGCGAGTATCGGTGGCACGCCGCGATGTCGTAACGAACAAAAGTTTCTCGATGATGTGAATCCTCGCCAATTTCGATAAGCTTTGGATATGTTGTCAATACCATGATTCTGAACAACATTTCCCTTTACAGTTTCTGTCGATCGGCTTTAGTTTACGATATTATTGTAAAAATTTGTAATTGTAAATCGATCGATGTACTATTTCCTATCCGATTTCGATAATCTTTGGATATGTTGTCAATACCATGATTCTGAACAACATTTCCCTTTACAGTTTCTGACGATCGGCTTTAATTTACGATATTATTGCAAAAATTTGTAATCGTAAATCGATCGATGTACTATTTCCTGTCCGATTTCGATAAGCTTTGGATATGTAGTCAAGACCATGATTCTGAACAACATTTCCCTTGACGGTTTTCGTCGGTCGGCTTTAGTTTACGATATTATTGTAAAAATTTGTAATTGTAAATCGATCGATGTACATACTATCTCCTCGCCGATTTCGATGAGCTTTATTTCAAAGGAAAAAGATATTTAAAACATCGAATTTATAACATATTTCAAAGTCATCGAAATCGGTGAGGACCCACATCATCGGCAACTTTACCCGAACGATAGAAGAAGCACAAACTTATTGAATTAAAAACTCACTTATTCAGCCGTAAATCCATTTGACTACCACATATAACCATCATACTTTTACATAATTGTTGAACTCGTAGCACACTTTTATAACTCGTATCGATATCGAACGAAATTACTTACTCCGACGCGGAAAGAGTTCGATGCTCTTCACGATGCCGCGCGAAACTGTGCTCTCCCAGCGTACAATGTATTCGATGAAGGCGTCGTTTAAAACAAATGAAATCGTTCCCAAGGAGATATTGATTTTTCGAGAATCATATGGCATTTATTTTTCGAGAATCATATGATTCTCGAAAACACCGATTCGAAGATTATGTAAAAGTGTGGTGGTTGTATGTGGTAGTCAAATGGATTTACGGCTGAATAAGTGAGTTTTTAATTCAATAAGTGTGTGCTTCTTCTATCGTTCGGGTAAAGTTGCCGATGATGTGGGTCCTCACCGATTTCGATGACTTTGAAATATGTTATAAATTCGATGTTTTAAATATCTTTTTCCTTTGAAATGAAGCTCATCGACATCGGCGAGGAGATAGTATGTACATCGATCGATTTACAATTACAAATTTTTACAATAATATCGTAAACTAAAGCCGATCGACAAAAACCGTCAAGGGAAATGTTGTTCAGAATCATGGTCTTGACAACATATCCAAATATTATCGAAATCGGATAGGAAATAGTACATCGATCGATTTACAATTACAAATTTTTACAATAATATCGTAAACTAAAGTCGATCGACAGAAACTGTAAAGGGAAATGTTGTTCAGAATCATGGTCTTGACAACATATCCAAACATTATCGAAATCGGATAGGAAATAGTACATCGATCGATTTACAATTACAAATTTTTACAATAATATCGTAAACTAAAGCCGATCGACAGAAACTGTAAAGGGAAATGTTGTTCAGAATCATGGTCTTGACAACATATCCAAATATTATCGAAATCGGATAGGAAATAGTACATCGATCGATTTACAATTACAAATTTTTACAATAATATCGTAAACTAAAGCCGATCGACAGAAACTGTAAAGGGAAATGTTGTTCAGAATCATGGTCTTGACAACATATCCAAATATTATCGAAATCGGATAGGAAATAGTACATCGATCGATTTACAATTACAAATTTTTACAATAATGTCGTAAACTAAAGCCGATCGACAGAAACTGTAAAGGGAAATGTTGTTCAGAACCATGGTATTGACAACATATCCAAAGCTTGTCGAAATTGGCGAGGATTCACATCATCGAGAAACTTTTGTTCGTTACGACATCGCGGCGTGCCACCGACACTCGGCTGCCGGCGCGCCGGGCTGCACGCGTCTAGCTCGCGCTCTGATTGGTCCGTGTTTTTCGTTAATAACTCGTTAACGAAGCCGCGGACGACATTTTTTCAAAGGAAAATGTCGCTTGAAATGATCTCAGGAACCTCCCATTTTCGGCT
Organism: Lasioglossum baleicum; assembly: GCF_051020765.1. Lineage (NCBI taxonomy): Eukaryota > Metazoa > Arthropoda > Insecta > Hymenoptera > Halictidae > Lasioglossum > Lasioglossum baleicum. Next base: position 718,363 of record NC_134936.1, read on the forward strand.
TCGGACCTAATTTTGAGACACCCTGTATACAATTACAAGGTTTACGAGTTGACAAAATTACGCTTCAGCATTGCAATGAGTAGCTCAGAATTGGTCAATTATGATTCCTAAAAGTCAGATACAGGCGGGTACGGTGCCCAAAATGCATATTTTTACGTTATAGAGGAATAATTTGTAATATTCAAGATCAAAGTCTGCTCTATCGCGTGGTATAGTTCGATTTTCCGCTGGACCCTAATTTTTTGAGATAAATTGAAAAATATCCTCAAAAATTGGTGCAAAAGTAGTGTCTCTCCGTCTTTAATCATTGTTTAAACATGTTTAAACAATCATAATGTATTAATATTGGATATCACTGTATTCGGGAAAGTCTACAGAATCTTTTGCTATAAAGAACAATTCAATATCTTTTATAATAACATCACAATATTTGTTTAAAGTTGAAAAATATGTTTTTTTTTCAAAGCCATGTTTTTCAAAAACTGTGCGTATAGGAGAAAAATTAAGGACAGATTTGGAATCAGCGCAAAAAACTCTATAAGAAGGACCCAACAGTATATTGAAATCATAAAAAAAGTTGGAATTTGTTGGACAGTGTAATCAGATCGAACCAGTGCGCTGAAAACATTAACATACGTTATTAACAAATTGTTGATCGAGATCAAGGAAACAGTTACAATGGATGGCGAAACGATCACAACAAACGAAGGTTACAGACGCAATTATTATAATGAAAATTTTTCTTGAAAATGGTCTAAATAGTTTACCGAAACGTTGAAACTTTTGTGGTAATTTGCAAAATTGCTTAAGTAGCAGCATCAGATCGAACCAGTGCGCTGGAAACATTAATATACGTTATTAACAACGATACAGTTTACGGAATGCGGTGGAAGCGAATGCCGCACTGGGTCTTTGAACTGTTGTGTTTACATTGATCACTTTCAGAGTCGTAGAAGCGAGTTTTGACCGCTGAACGCGGTGTAGGTCTTTAAAAAGCTGTGTTTACATTGATCACTTATGCAGCAGTGGACGCGGAAAGGGCGGTTCCGAGCCGTCGTCTTATATTGGATGAAACTGCAAATAGTAATCTGGTCGGTCAAAATATGGCGAATATAGCAAGTGAGGTAGAACATCTCATCAAAGCAGTTTCTTTGGCTGGTTTTGCAATACAGTGGGTGTAGAAAGTATTCGTACACTGATAAATTTCAAACAAAACTGTGAAATTGTTGTTTATTAACTATTTTTTCTGTAAACAATGAATACGTACATATTCTGAGATGTCTATAGAATAGATACAATGCAAAAAAAATTAATTTCTTGATTAACTTGCGAATGTAATAAGGAAAAACAAAAAATCGACTGAAATACACCAGCAAATAGTATTCGTACAGTCTCTAACTGTTTACAATTTGAGAAAAAAAACGTAGTGTAAATTAATGTGACATTAAAAAATTGTTAACTAGTATTTGGTTGGATAGCCTTTGGCCTTTATAACCGCTGCAATTCTTCTCGGCATTGAATTTACTAAATTTGAGGTCACGTGTTGTGGAATCTTGTTCCACTCTTCCTTCAGTGCATTTTTTAAGCTCTCTTTTGAAGAAATTTCATGTTTTCTGATCTGTCGTTCTAAATAATCCCACAGGTGTTCTATAACATTGATATCAGGAGATTGTGGCGGAGTTTTCAGATACGCCGGTGTGTTATGTAGTATCCACATTCTGGTATTATACGCAGTATGCTTGGGATCATTACCGTGCATGAAAACGAAATCATCTTTAATATTCATTCTCTCTGCACTAAGATCAAGATTATGTTTCAAAATGTCAATATAGACCCTGTGGTTCATTATTCCATCAATAAATTCTAATGAGCCAACACCAGCTGCACTCATGCAGCCCCAAACAAGTACTGAACCTCCACCGTGTTTGACTGTAGGTTTTAAGTTTTGTGGTTTCAATTCTGTATTTTTTTTTCTCCAAACGGTACAGTGTCCATCAGACCCAAAAATGTTGAATTTACTTTCATCTGTGAAGATCACTTTATTCCAGTACTCCACTGGTGTAGTTACATTATTATTTGCGAATTCCAGTCTTTTCTTTCTATTCATTTCACTTACGAAAAATTTTTTACGGGCCACCCGTCCGTGATATCCTGAATTTCGTATAAAACTGCGCACAGTACTAGCAGATACGTCAATGTTTAAATTATTTTTAATGTGTTCAACTATTTTTATTGCACTTATTCTTGGATTTGTCTTTACCATTCTAATAATAACTCTACCAGTGTATTCATTGATTTTTCGTGGACGTCCACTTCTTGATTTATTTTGTAGTCTTTTTCGTAGCCCATACCTATCAATTAAACTTTGTATAGTAGATCGAGGTCTACTTACAATACGCGAAATTTCTGCTAAACTTTTACACTGATTGTGCAAATTACTAATAATTTTTCTTCCTTCTATCGTTGTTTCCGCACGTTTCCGTCCCATTTTTCAACGATAACTTTGAATATTTCAGGATTTTAAACTGCTATTGATGCCAACAACGTTTCTAAATATACTGAGGAGATCAATCATACTTACACCGCAATTTGTTTATGTTTACATGGTATGTTTACGTTAAGAACTGTTCCCTACGCAGTTCGAATTAAGGAGTGTACGAATACTATTTGCTGGTGTATTTCAGTCGATTTTTTGTTTTTCCTTATTACATTCGCAAGTTAATCAAGAAATTAATTTTTTTTTGCATTGCATCTATTCTATAGACATCTCAGAATATGTACGTATTCATTGTTTACAGAAAAAATAGTTAATAAACAACAATTTCACAGTTTTGTTTGAAATTTATCAGTGTACGAATACTTTCTACACCCACTGTATGTAATATACCATTGGCATGCTGAACAATCACGTTGTCAAGTTTACTTTATATTCCGGACGTTTTTCTTCCAATTTATATTATTATAATATACATAAGTCTTATAGTTTGTTTATAGTACTATCACATACTGATCGTCCATCAGGTGATGGCAGTGATTTCGACAGTGGAGCGAAGGAGGATCTGCGAGACCCCACCCTTGACGCCAGGCTGCGAACCCCACTCATACGTTTTAGTCCAGTCAACGAAAAGTTGTAGAGGGAAATGGAAGAAGCACAATTTTTAACTTTGGGTCTTTGTTTGGACTAGTTAGGAGGTAAACATACTAAGTCCCCACTCCTAGGAGGTGAGCGGGGTGCAGGGGGCACGTAGAAGGTCCCCTTTTCCGGTTTTCCGCTTATTTCTCGGAAACTATGCGTCATAGCGATAAAATCATTCCATACAAATTTAAAGCTGACAAAATGTGCCATAAGATTGATTGAATTCAGTTTTTCATTATCTCGTATAGTTCTCGAGATATCCGCGCTTAAAGTTCACTAATTGTGCTGAAGAGTGAACTAGTCAAATGAGGCAAAAACGCTTTTTCACAATTAGTGAACTTTGAGCGCGGATATCTCGGAAACTAGGCGAGATAGCGGAAAACTGAATGTAATCAATCTTATGGCACATTTTGTCAGCTTTCATTGTGTATAGAATAATCTTGTCGCTAGGACACATAGTTTCCGAGATATAAGCGGAAAACCGGAAATGGGGACTTTCTACGTGCTCCCCTGTACTCCGCTCACCTCCTGGGACTAGGGACTTTTAGTATGTTTACCCCCTAACTAGTCCAAACAAAGTCCCAAAGTTAAAAATTGGGTTCCTCCCATTTCCCTCTACACCCCCCTTATGAGCATGCATTGACTGGACTATACATATATCAGGTGCTGGTGGGAACGGTCGACATAGAAGCTCAGCGTGACCACATCGCTATGTTCCAGCACCGACTATAATAGAGTGAGTCCGAAGAAACAGAACACCTAAATATCTCCGTTACTTTTCGTTGTAAAAAAAAGACAAAGTTACACTGTTTGAAGGGCCACATGTAACGGTGTAAGGGAAAAAATTTTCAAGGACATTTTTATGAGATTTCAAGGTCATCGATATTTTTTTAATGGAATGATATATCTCCGTTAACGTAATGTTGTAGCTGACAAAATAACGAATTCATCCATGTAACACAATATGCCCTACAAATGACCTTCAATCCAGAAAAATGGAATAAATAAAATTCAACGTGTAAGATTCATTTGGTTTATTTCTGTTACGCAAAATGTTCAAAAATATTCCCTTGAGCTGCTATACATTCATTTAGCCGTGAAGTTACAGAACGTACTGCTGTGTAATTCATTTCTGAGGGAATCGACGCCCAAGCCCTGACGATTCTTTCTTTCATGTCGTCTACAGTGGTTGGTGGTTCATGATAAACATAGTCTTTCAGTTTTCCCCATAGATAGAAATCAAGGGGTGTCAGATCTGGTGAGCGAGCTGGCCATAATACGGGTCCGTTACGTCCAATCCAACGATTTGTAAACTTGTTATTCAAGAATTGTGTTACGACGCGGGAAGAATCGGCTGGACATCCGTCATGTTGATACCACATATCTTCACGAATGTCCAAGGGTGTATTTTCCAGGAGAATTGGTAACGATTCTCGTGAAAATGCAATGTATTTTTCTGCATTTAATGTTCCGGCGATAAAGTGAGACCCAATTATTTGGTAGTTTAAAATTCCACACCAAACATTGACGAACCATGGTCTTTGTTTGTCGACTGTCCGTAAACACCGCGGAATTTCAGATGACCAATAATGCATGTTTTTTTAATTTATCTGCCCGTGATTCGTAAACGAAGCTTCATCGGTAAATAAAAGTTTACACGATTTACAAAGTCTCTACCATGAAGTTTTTGATGAATTGATAGGTGAAAGGGGTGAAATTTTTGTTCATGGAGTATTTGCATTACACATTTTTGTCTAATGCCACTTTCTCGTGCGATTTGCCTCGTACTAGCATGAGGGTTTGTATCCACTGCTGCCAGAACATTAATTGTGTTTGCTTCCTTCCTTACAGTCTTCACCTTCGTACATTTTTTATTTTCAACACTACCAGTTTCACGGAATTTATTTATCAAATTGGAGTAAACGGAAACTTATGGACAATTACGATCAGGAAATCGGTCCTTGTACAACCGCACTGCTTCTCTTAAACACTGTCGACTTTCTCCATAAATGAAAATCATATCAATGTTATCTTCCTTCGGGTAACGCATTGTGAAACGTTCATGGATAAACTGATGGATTAGAAATCTTAGAAACAGTGGGAATCTGATAGCAAGAAGGTCTTCAGAGTATGTAAATAGTAGTTGACAAACACGATTCTGTACGAACGCATAGGTGAAGGTTGTGACGTTGCAAATTTAGCGACGTCACTTCTCCGTCAATTCCGAGTATGTTTGAGAGCGATAAAGGACCGGACCGCCCTCTAAGGGTACGATCACAGTGGACCCGTTTTCGTCCTACATCAGACATCAGCCCACACAGACGAGCGTTCGGAAGGGATGTGTTGGTGTCTTTTCGTCCGTTTTCGTCCAGCAAGGTGCTCACAGTGGGCCAGAAACCGGACGAAATGGTCAAAATCACGGGGAGCCGAACCTTTTTCAGGTACTTCGAGGAGGGTAACAATGGACAAACCCCATGGGGCCTCGACGCTGGACGATGTAGGAGGAAGTTAAAATGATTTTGATTTTCGTCTGATGTAGGACGAACAGCGTTCACTTCAAATAATTTTCATGTCGCCAATTTTGAAGTCGTGCTTGAATTAGTGCTTAACTATGTGTTGACAAATGTGAACAGTGATTGTGAGTGTGGAAAAATTTCAAGGCATCTGTGTGAAATAAACATACGAATTATTTATCGATTCGAAAGTGAAAGTGAAATTCTGGATCGTCGACTTGACCGCGCATCCCTTAGGCCTTCTACCACCGGCTGTGCAGTTCGTCGACCTGGCCGTACGTCCCTTAGCTTTCGGTACTGTCGTATACCTGAAGACATCTGTGCAGTTCGTCACCGAGTGACCCAGTGACACACCTTTCGAAGCAGCAAATGGATTTACGGCTGAATAAGTGAGTTTTTAATACAATCAGTTTCTGCTTCTTCCCTCGTTCGGGTAAAGTTGCCGTAAGTCGGGTAAAGAGATCCACCCATATGAATTGACAAGTAAAGTTCTTCCGACCGACAAAAACTGTAAAGGGTAATGTCGTTCAGAATCATGGTCTTGACAACATATCCAAGTTCATCCAAATCGGGTAGAAGATAGTACATCGATCGATTTACAATGACAAGTTTTTACAATTATGTATCTCGTAAACTAAAGCCGGCCGACAAAAACTGTAAAGGGTAATGTTGTTCAGAATCGTGGTCTTGACAATATATCCAAAGCTCATCCAAATCGGGGAAGATTCACATAATCTCGAGAAACTCTTGTTCGTTGCGGCATCGCGGCGTTACACCCCGCTCGTCTCCTGGCGCGCCTGGCTGAACGTGCCATCGCGCGTCTAGGTCGCGCTCTGATTGGTCCGTGTTTTTCGTTAATAACTCCTAAACAAAGCCCCGGCTGACATTGGTGCAAAGGAAAATGTTGCTTCAAATGACCTAAGGAACCTCCCATTTCCCGGAGTCGAAGGGGTTTTGGGACACCCTGTATAGATCAACGTTCACGGAAGTATGGATACTCGAGAATAATTAAAAACTAAAACAATTATAAGATACTGAGATTTTTAGATCAATCATAAGCAGAATTATTATCTTTAATTGTTGTTTATTTTAATTATTATATCATTTCATTGATGGTCTGATTTTTGAAAAAAACTGAAACACGCCACATCTGGATAATGTTTTCATTTTTTTAGTTTTAAAAATGTTAAGCTTAATAAATATGGATTCAAGAAAATCGTTTATCTCGCTGTTTTCAAAACGATAGTGACCTTATTTATCGGAAAGTTAAAAATGTCGCAAACTGAGTTAAGTATAGTACAACTCGTGTTGTCCGTGAAAGTGCCGACTTCCAGCTCAATGGTAATAATCTGTCATAAACCTCTTCATAGAGAACAGCCCCGGGAACGGCGCATAAACAAATCGATCCTATCATCGGTAGGTCTGCCTATCCCCACCACAGCCGCGCCCGTAGTCCCAATGTTTTGACTTCGACGCTGTACGCTAGATAGTATGTGTGGCAGCCGTAGCCAATATTTCGACAACAGCCGAAAATGCGTGTGGACTAGTGTGGAGCGAGGCCTGCCTCCTCCACTCTGATCCAATCGGGCGCGCATCGTACCTAGAGATATGTCGCCGTAGTCCTGCCTGGGAACTAGGGATTGCAATCCCGCGATGCGGGATCCCGCGTCATTAGTCCAGTCAACGAAAAATCGTAGAGAGAAATGGAAGGAACACAATTTTCAACTTTGGGAGTTTGTTTGGACTAGTTAGGAGGTAAACATACTAAAAGTCCCCACTCCTAGGAGGTGAGCGGGTGCAGGGGGCACGTAGAAGATCCCTTTTTCGGTTTTCCGCTTATATTTCGGAAACTATGTTTCCTTCCGAGCACTTATATTTTTGAGCGTCGCGCCAAATGCGCGACGCGTCTCTGCAGGACCGTAGTCGGGCCCCAAGGGGGGACCCGAAGCACCTCTTCCGCCGAGAAACGGAAAAAGGATCGGCGTCGGCGAAAACTCCGACCCCGAGGAAGCGAGGGATCAACGTGTCCCAGGATAGACAACCTGGAGGCGCCGACGAGGACATGCGATGCCAAGCAAGGGATCTCAGCTGTCTCGCCGTCGCCTCATCCGGAGAGAAACCTGGCCAGTTGCCGGATTGGCTCGCGTCGATCGTCTCTGAGGGAAACGGCGAATCAACGAACATCGCTGCCGGAGAACCAACGGAACGCCGGACGCCAGGGGCCGTCGCGCAGGGCTAGGCCCCGTACGAAAATCTGTCAGCGATAGGTCGAACTGCTTGCGGGGGGACGAGAGCGGCAAGGGGGGGACGCTCCGCTTCCGCGTTCCCGAGTCACACCGTGAGAGATCACTTCTTCGTTGGCTTTAGCGAAAACTAGTTGCGAATTTCGAACCTTAATCATTGCATAAGAACTATGGTATTTGCGAAGCGAGCTGCCGGACACAGAGGGACGAGAACGTGAGACCATCAATCGTTGCCCTGGGTAAGCTTCTGTCAGTTCTCCTTTCGATAGAGTGATCTTTCTCGCGTTGGCTCGGTAGTGTGTCGTGTCCGCGATCGCGTCGCCGAATCACCGACGTGGCTTCGTAGCTGCCGGTATTTGTGGAATAATAGATTCAATTCGCGAACGGGAGGAACCCGTCGGTCAACGGACGTGCGAACAAAATAAATTTAGCGGGTGTCCGTCTCAATAGAGGTCAGATGTAGGGATCCGCGCTGTCCGGACCTCGACACGCGCGGTGACGGAGTTAGTGTAGACGAGCCACCATTCTTTTAGTGAGATTCGCGCGTCGTTGTTGAATTCACGCTAACCTCGAGTCGTCCCACGGTGCGATGCCGCCACGTGCTCTCGTCGTATTTCCGCGATTCGTTCTGCCGACAAGAAGATTGTTATAACGCGTATTTCATCCGAATCCGGGCGTAGAACACGAAGATCGCGTGCGCCGACATTAAAATCACGTTGCTGCCGGATTCGTAGCGTAAAGAAAAGGACCAGAAAAGGTCGAAGCGTGCGTACAACGAGTTGTCGTTGCCGATCACCTGTTACGCGTCGGTTAACCTCGAAACGCTGCCGGTCGCTGCCGGCATCGTTGGTGTAACATCGGAACAATAAATTTTGTTAACCAAGATCGTACGAGAGTGTTTATTGCGTGAGAAACCTTCCCGCCGCGGGCAATGCCTCGGCGTTCGACCCGCGTAGAATCCTGCGACCAGTAGCATATCATCTTCGTGTAATATCGATTGTCGCAGGCTCGTACGATTGTCTCTCCAAGTGTTCGCACTTGCAAATTTAGCGTGGCACCTTCCGTGCCTGGCGCCCGAACATCGCGTAAAAGATCTCGAGAGACGACGAACCTGCGTACAATTTTTGTCCCGGGTGGACGACGTTTCGCGCGGCCGAACGTGGCCCAGCGGTATCGCTTGTAAACACCCGGTGTCGCTACCGTTTCGGTAAGAAACGATAGACGACACGTGACAACATATAGTAATTCAACTACGTCATCACTGAATTACATGTTACATTAAAATACAGTGCTTCAAATTATAGTCCAGAACTTTGAAGAAGTGCGGATATATTTTTATGTTTTTCTTTCATATGCTTGTTTGCTGTCTATGCGGCGTAGTTTCTGAAGGAGATGAAATATGTAGTGCACATATATTCGTAACTCACTCGTTTATTAAACCGTTAAATATTTTCACACTACAATAAGTCGTGCGAAAGAAAGTACTTCGTGGTGCGTCACGATAAATGTAGAAGAGCGCGGAACTGAATACAACGAAGTTCACAGCAAGCAATCGGAAAGTCAAAAGAGACCCTCCGACGCTTTCGGAGGGCTATTTATTTAGCCTTTGACAAAAGGCAGCGTGCCCTGTGGAAGGGGAACGAAGGCTCGGCCGTGGACTCGTTCCGCGCGAAGTCCCTTGTTCGTGCGGGGGTGACTACCAGGTATGTGCGTATACCTCTCTTAGCCGTACCCGTCACGAAACAAGGACTTTACAAAGAACCCCGAAAAACCGGGTAATTCCAGTGTTACGGATCCATTGTATGTTCATTGTATAATTCGGTTTAAGTTGTGTGTGTGTGTTGCGAATCAATAGATTAATTTGGTTACGGTTAAAATGTCCTCTCTTCGTGCAAAATATCTGTGTAAAATGTAAGAAGCGAACTACGTATATGTATGTCGAACAAATATTGAAATAAACTAATAGCGTGCATAAAGTTAAGATTGTAGTAGCGATGGTACGATGCGGAGGTATTGTAAATTGCGTTCAAATATGGAATGGTATAATGATAAATCTGTAAATATATACAGTGTTGTTATGTGTGAAAGTGTGTAGAAAGGGAGGTACGCTTGATAGTGTCGAATCAAAACGTTATAAAAACACTCTCGCCGGCATCGCGTATTGTATGGGGACCGCCACATGGTCGGAAACCCCTGAAAGTGCCACGGGTAAGGTTGTTATTGACAACAGCCTAGGCCCGGTAGACCGGGAGGGGGTTGTGATCACCCCCTCCAAAACCAGGTCCACGAGCACGGTAAGATCGTAAGGATCGAACCGGGGCCGTTAGCCAGGCGAGGCCGGAGAGAGGGGGCTCAGCCGAAAATTGCCCCACTTCTAAGAGAGGAAGAGTGGGGCGGAGTATAAATATTGTAAGTTGACCGTGCGGAGCGTTAGAATAAGTATAATTGTACTTGAGGGTTGTCCAAATAAAATTTGTGAACAGTCAGCAACATCCAGCCTGTGCGAATCTGTTTGCCAGATGTATTGCAGACCTATCCTCGGCCGGCTCGTACCGGGCCTAGGTGGAATATACCGTAGTTCTCGGATCCGGTAGCGATCGAGTCGCTACATTTCTATTCCTCGTCCTCCTTTATAATACGTACCGCTATTTTATAATTGTACTCCAATTGCAATTACGAATTACATTGTACTTTAATTGAATGAAGATATGAATTATAAATTACAATATGACTGAATTACGATGTAATTCAATTATTTTGTATTAGGTCGGAGAGAAAGTCCTTACGGTTTTTGTTATTTTGATTTTAGTTAAAAACCGTAAGAACTTTCGATCCGGCCTAATAATTTTGATTCCTGGAGTAATTCAATTGTAATTCTGCACAACTCTGAACCCACTGCTGTTCCGCTACCGCTTCGTACGGGGCAGTGTATTGGACTACTTGTTGGACATAAACAAATTGAAAATGTATTTTCACTACATGAAAGGTGTCTCATCTCAACTTGGCCATAAGTGTCTTCCAGGTGGAAGACAGATAAAAGAGTCGCTGCACACGGTGTTCGGGTTGACGGGAAACCCCAAAAATGAATAGCTGCAGCTTCCAACTGACCGTGGAGGTCTGCAAGGTTTATAACAAATAATTGTGCTATTGAGGCATAGGAAGATGTCAGAGTCTTGCTTCGTGGCTCCGACAATAAAGTAATAAAGAACTAAATGTATTTAAGAGAGAGGCTTTCTCTAAAAAATAGCAAGGAAGTCACGTCCGTAGAAAAAGGTATATTTGCAATGTATATTCTGGTACGTTGTCGAATTTTCGATGCCGTGGGTGTGGTCACGTCGATAAAAACGACTTCGTTATTAGAAAAAAAAAATCAAATTAAAAGTTAAATTAGAAAAATTTTTTTCTCATTTCTTTGTTGTTTTTATGTATACATATGCACTCCATGTGAGTACATTACTTTAAATTATAAAAAATACAAAACTAATTATTAATTTTTTTCGTTTATTATTGAGATCCTTTGAGTACCACCGATTTTTTTTTGTTTAGAACTGGACGTTAATATGAACGTTATAATACAAAAAAGTTTGCGACATTTTTAACATTCCGATAAATAAGAACACTATCGTTCTGAAAACAGCGAGATAAACGATTTTCTTGAATCCATATTTATTAAGCTTAACATTTTTAAAACTAAGAAAATGAAAACACTATCCGGATGTGGCGTGTTTCAGTTTTTTTCAAAAATCAGACGATCAATGAAATGATAATTAAAATAAACAACAATTAAAGATAATAATTCTGCTTACGATTGATCTAAAAATCGCAGTATCTTATATAATTGTTTTAGTTTTTAATTATTCTCGAGTATCCATACTTCCGTGAACGTTGATCTACATACAATTAATGCACATGTATCATTCCATGCAAAATAGGACTCCTGTTTCGAATTTTGTTCAAATTTGGATATGTTGCAGACTTTAGTAAAATATGAACATATCTCAAAAAGAATTCTTTGAAATCTTGAAAATTGATGGTTCTACGCGGACGTGGAATATGAGGTGTCACAACTTTTTCATTAAATTATAACGGCCAAACTAACAAAACAATGACAATTTTAGTTTTGGGTGCACATAGTGAAATCATAAGAGTATTTAATAAAAATATTTCAGTCGAAAAAATATTTATTTTCATAGTTTATTTTGCAATTGTTTTTTAAACAAGCGCATTGCTATCATACCGCCAGGAAATTGGAAAAATAAAAATACTGATAATATAGCCCCAAGTGTCCTCTTTGTGAACCCGTTCTTAAAAATACGGATACTTGAAAATTGGCGACATGAAAATTATTTAAAGTGAACGCTGGACCGTCCGACGTAGGGCGAAAAACGAAATGATTTGATTCTCCTCCGGCGTCGGGACCCCATGGGGTTTGTCCATTGTTACCCTTCTCGAAGGTCTCGAAAAGGTTCGGCTCCCCGTTGACCTTGACCATTTTGCCTGATGTCGGCTCCACTGTGAGCATCTTTTCGGTAGAAATCGGCCGAAAAGATACCAAAACATGCTTCTCGAACGCTCGTCTGTGTGGGCAAAAGTCGGTCGTTGGGCGAAAACGGGTCCACTGTGCGCGTACCCTGACGGGACATGTTACCGAAAATACAGGATTCTAGAGCGCTCCTCTAAGAGATTCCGAAATTATCGAGGACCTCGTACTGACATCTTTCGCGCGTGCCGAGAACGGCAAGTTTCAGGGCCGTATATGGGACGTGCAGAAGGAACCACCGATCTTGCGAATTGTCACGGGAATATAACAGACATCCCGCAGCCAGGAAGCGCCCGACGGAAAGCAAATGGCCGATTTCGAGATTTAGAGCTTGGCACGAGGACACTCGACAAAGAAACCGGAGGCGTCGCCAGGACAGTAGCTCTCTTGAACATCTCGTCCGATGTGCCTGACTGGAAGACCTGACGCCGTCTCGCCCCGTCAAGGGAGAGGTACCCCGGGGTCGGTGCCCTCGTAACCAAGAAGAGGAAGCCCCTCCGTCGGTCAAGAGAGCGACAGGCTCCTTGACCAATTTCCTGACTGTCCGGGGCCATAGGACGCTAGAGGGTACGCTCCTGTGCCAAAGAGTTTGCGCCGTGGAAACACGCCATGGGCAATTCGGAAAAGCGATCGAGTGGGGGGAACCGGGTTCGATCCGCTAGACGGCCGATAATCGATGGATCACTGTCGCGCTGGCTCTCGTTACCGCTTCACGTGTCTCGCCGTTGTAGTCGCGTTGAGAATTATTGTAAGTTGCGTCGAAGATCGTGAAGTGCCTGTTAGAGGTTCTCGTGCCGCTTAGGATACCGTCCACCTGCGTCCCGGTCGTGCTTCACGCTCTATCGGGAGCCGTTCGAGAGAAAGAGTAGCTGAAAGATCACGAGAAACGGTAAGTCGCACTTGTGATCCATTCGATATTTCGTTGCGCGACGGCTCGACCTTCGTCGCGAGAGGACGAACGCTTCCCGTTCCGACCTCGATAATTCGCTCGCATTCATTTCGGGAATGCTTTGAGGTTTTCGAGATTATTTCGAGGGAGTTTTCCTCTTTGAATTGCGTGCGAAAGAGTGTCCTCTGAGGAGTCGCGTTTCGTAAGAGTAATCTCTTCGGTATCTTCGCGTTTCTCGAATCCTGTGTTTCTCGCCGAACATCGTATTGTTTTCGTCGACGTTCGATCGCGTAATCATTAGCGTACGCGTCGGGGCGAATCACGTGCGGAAGTCATCGCGGCAGTCTCGCAGTTCGCCGATCATCTGCGCCTCGCGTTTCCGAAGTTATATTACGAAAGAAACGGCGACAAATTCTAGCGATATCGTCACGGGGGAGAACTGTAGGACAACCGCGCTGCGAACGACCATCTACTCGCTATTCTGTACGAAGACCGCGGGCTCTCGGGTAGCGGCCACGTGGCCGCAGATTTTGTAATCTACCGACTGCTACAATAAATAGCTCGAGACCATATCGTAGTCGAATTATTCGATTCCCTGTGTGATCATTCCTGCCGAGAGGGCTGTCCTAGTCTTTCCGTGTTCGAACCATCTGGCCTAGTCGCAACGTCACTTTCGATCCGCGTATCTCGAAGATTCGACTCTCGATCTCGGCTTCTCCGAGCTCGAGAATTGTTCCGCGTTTCGTGTGGCATCCTCGCGGTGCCTGGCGCCCGAACTTTTCATTCTCGTGAGAGGATCGTCGAATCTTCGAGCCCTCTTTTGTCTCGGGCGGACCGCGTGTACTCGTCCTGCACGCGGCCTGGTCTCAGCGCCTGCAAGGCCCGAACTTAACCGGCTTTCGCGAGTCAAACCGCTCGCCGAAGAAAGGTTAACGTAACAAGGTATATCATAAATGTCTTGCTATCAACACCGAATCTGTTATTATGTTGTGTATCGCGATACATTTGAATGTATAGCAGCTCAAGGGAATATTCTTGAACATTTTGCGTAACAGAAATAAAGCAAATGAATCTTACACGTTGAATTTTATTTATTCCATTTTTCTGGATTGTAGGTCATTTGTAGGGCATATTGTGTTACATGGATGAATTCATTATTTTGTCAGCTGCAACATTACATTAACGAAGATATATCATTCCATTAAAAAAAACATCGATGACCTTGAAATCTCATTAAAAAATGACCTTGAAAATTTTTTCCCTTACACCAGGCATGCACAGCTCGTAGCTCTCAGAGCGGCTCATGTGCTCCCAAGCAGCTCCCGTGCGCTCTCGGAGCTTCGACCTAGCTCGGACGTATGGAAGGGGAACCCACTAAGCGTGACTTGTAAACAGAGCACGAGAGAAGACGAGTGGGAGGGGCGGAAGGGACGGAGGGAGCGCCTGGGTGGTCAGACTACAATAACGTAAACGCCCACTCTCACACGTATTCGTGGGCTCAAAGCGCTATTTGACAATTTTGAGAGCGACAGAGCGAGTCAGAGCGAATCCATTGCAACAATCAATTGCCATGGTCGGCGTAGTCGGCGTAGACGCGAGTTGGCACACTCGGCCCGGCGCACCAACTGTCTATTGGCCGACTCTGCCAACTCGCGTCTAGGTCGCGCTCTGATTGGTCTGTGTTTTGCGTTAATAACTCCTAAACAAAGCCGCGGATAAAATTTTTGCAAAGGAAAATGTCGCTTCAAATGGTCTCAGAAACCTCCCATTTCCGGGATGTGCAAGAATTTTTGGACACCCTGCAGATATAAGGATAGACCTCTCATTCAATGTATTCTTGCGGCCCACTTTTCGGGGGTCACGTAACCCCATTGCCATTTTCATTTCACGCGATTTAGACGAGTTTATGCCTGAATCTTCGTGCCACAAATAAATAAATGAGTCTATTTCTGGTTTGAATCGCTGTTTCGCGTGCTGGATTGCTTCATTTGCATGCAAATAGGCGAAATGAAAATGGTAATTGGGTTACGTGACCCCACAAAAGTGGGCCCCAAATCTACATTGAATGATAGATCTATCCTTATAACTCGTTGCGGGTTCCAGTCACACTAATACGCGCATTTGCTGTCTTCGTCAAGCGATTCAGCCAATAGCAGAAGACCTATACCTATTTGTATTGTATCATAAAACAATGAATGCACAAAGATTTGAATCAATCTAGCCATGGCTGCCATGAAATCGTCAAAAACATCCGTCTTGCGAGGGTTAAATCAATAGCTTATTTTTTGGTAAAATACATACCAAAATGGTTTCACCTTCGGAGGATATAATAGCGGTCATCTTGTTGTACTCGATATCGTGAAACTTGACGTAACGCGTGTTGTCGAAAATGGACAACAGGTGATTTTGTATCGTGTGAGAATCGGATGCTTGGCCAAGGATTTCCAACAGGGCGGGATCCGACACGAAGAAGAACCTTGGAAACATCATACGTTTCTTCTCCAAATACCTATAGTTACATTTATGAAAACCACATTTACCATATTACCAATGAGGAGCCACATTACCA
Organism: Lasioglossum baleicum; assembly: GCF_051020765.1. Taxonomy (NCBI): domain Eukaryota; kingdom Metazoa; phylum Arthropoda; class Insecta; order Hymenoptera; family Halictidae; genus Lasioglossum; species Lasioglossum baleicum. Next base: position 734,253 of record NC_134936.1, read on the forward strand.
CCTATTCCTCTAATAGTTCTATAACATGTGTAATATTGTGGGATAAGGACCCCAGACCAAATACGTACCCGTATACGACAATACTAGTGCAATAATGAAACTTCTTTAATTTTTGCTTATTTCTAATGAAATTTTACCAACATATTTGCGACACTTTTCTGATTACAATGACACCAAACAAGATACAATTTGGCCCACATTTACTAAACGTGTAAATCATAACTTACAATTTATCTAAACGAGATAAAATTATGTTCTTAAAGAATTAGACTAGAATTTTACAAATTAACGGAGCTACAGCTCGTTGGAGGTTTTTAAACGACTAATATTAATTAGAAAAATGTGACAAATATGATGAGAAAAGTTGTATCAGAAGAAAGTCGAAAATAAAAAAGTTACATTGGTATTTTAAAGAAAACAATAAGTTCTGAATTTTTGCCGACCGTCACGGTTGCTATTTCTCTTGTTTTACTACCGTCAATTAAACGACTAAACACAGCTGAAATTCGTGAGAGATATCTCGGAAACTATGCGAGATAGTGAAAAACTGAATGGAATCAATCTTGTGGCACCTTTTGTCAGCTTCAATTTTTTATAGAATGGTCTTATCGCTATGACGCAGAGTTTCCGAGATATAAGCGGAAAATCGAAAAAGGGGACCTTCTACGTGGCCCCCTGCACTCCGCTCACCTCCTAGGTGTACGGACTTTTAGTATGTTTACCTCCTAACTAGTCCAAACAAAGGCCCAAAGTTAAAAATTGTGTTCCTTCCATATCCCTCTACAACTTTTCGTTGACTGGACTATTTTTAGTGGGTATGGGCAGAGATGGGCAAAAATTTATCTAAAATTTTCAAATAAAAGATAAACGAAAGTTATCTTTCATCTGTACTTATTTTTCTGAAATACATATTCGACACAGTTTATCTGTAAGATACCCTCCAAAACATTTGACATCTTTAGGTTATCTGAGCTCCAAGTAACGGCGTATGCGTATTTAACGCCTCTAGCGGCGAGAAGTTATTCGAGAGGGACTATCCGTACGATACAGCGTGAGAATTTTCAGTTTATCTTTCACAATTATTTGAGAGTCGAAGGCAGCGCCACCATGTATCTTGCGGTGTATCCGTCAGATTTTGGCTATTGGAAATTTATCTGTGAGATTTTAACCTTCAGATTTATTCGAAGCTCGACTTAGCAAGATGATTTATTCAATTTTTTCATTCGTGACGAGTATTTCGCAGAGATGAAATCACATGTATTTACTTTATTCGTTATTTTTATTTGATTTCAAATAACTGAAATCTTGATCCGACGTTGTTAAGTCGTAATAATTGTTACTAAATACAATATCGCTTAATTACCACGGTTACGTACGAAATCTTGTCAATGTTGTGAAGTACTGTCAATATTTAATTGTACCTCATACCATAGATGCATTTAACTAACAATAAGTACAAGTATAATTGGTAAAAGAAAGGAATAATATGATATTAATAAAGTTATTCGATTTATTTGTCAGTAATATTTAAAACAATATTTTCTCTTCAAATAACATGATAATTGTTTATACTTGTTTGTTGTACATGACGAAAATTTTTAAATAATAAATATTTATTTGTTTTAACAATCGTTTAAGTAATAAAATATTATTGGTTTAAACTGTCACGTCGTCTATCGTTTCGTGGCGAAAACTTTAGCGACACCGGGTATTTATAAGCGATACCGCCGGGCCGCGTTCGGCCGCGCGAAACGCGGTCTACCCGGCACAAAAATTGTACGTAGGCTCGTCGTTTCTCGAGATCTTCGAAGCCAAGTTCGGGCGCCAAGCATGGAAGGTGCCACGCTAAGTTCGCGAATACGAACACTTCGAGAAACGACCTTACGAGCCTGCGACAATCGAAATTAGACAGAGATGTTACGCGGACGGTCGCAGAGTACTACGCGGGTCGAGCACGAGGCGTTCCCCGCGGCGGGAAGGTTTCTCACGTAATGAATACTCTCGTAATATTTGGCTAACTTAATTTATTCATCCGATGTTACAGAAACGTTGCCGGCAGCGACCGGCAGCGTTTTGAGGTTAGCCGGCGCGTGACAGGTGGTCGGTGACGAATGATCGTCGCACGCGCGATTTGACCTTCTCCGGTCCTCCTCTTTACGCTTCGAATCCGGCAGCAATGTAATGTTAACGTTGGCGTACGCGAGCTTCACGTCCTACGCCCGAATTCCGATGGAAATCGCGTTACAATAGCCTTCTCGCCGGCAGAACGAATCGCGGAAATACGGCGAGAGCACGTGGCGGCGTCGCACCGTGGGACGACTCGAGGTTAGCGTGAAAACGACAACGGCGTGCGAATCCCGCTAAAAGAATGGTGCCTCGTCCCCGCTAACTCCGTCACCGCGCCTGTCGACGTCCGGACAGCGCGGATCCCCACAACTACCTCTGTTAGGACTAGCACGCGCTAAATATATTTTCTCCGCACGTCCGTTGACCGACGGGTTCGCCCCGTTCGCGAATTGAATATTATCCTTCGCAAATACCGGCAGCTTGGAAGCCGCGTCGGTGTTTCGGCGATGCGATCGCGGACACGACACGCTTACCGAGCCAACGCGAGAAAGATCACTGTATTAAACTGAGAACTGACAGAAGCCTACCCAGGGCAACGATGGATGTTGAGAAGTCTCGTCCCTCGATTTCCGGCAGCTTAGTTCACAATTCGCAACAAAGGTTACTCGAAATACGCAATTGTTCAGTTCGTTAATTCCGCGACTGTCTTTATTCAGAGCCAACGAAGAAGTGATCTTTCACGGTATGAATCAGGAACGCGGAAGCGGAGCGTCCTCCCCTTGACCTATCGCTGACAGATTTTCGGACGGGGCCTAGCCCTGCGCGACGGTCCCTGGCGTCCGGCAATTCGGTGGTTCTCCGGCAGCGATGCGTGTTGATTCGCCGCTTCCCGCAGAGGTGATCGACGCGAGCCAATCTGGCAGCGATCCGGTTTCTCTTCGGATGAGGCGACGGCGAGATAGCTGAGATCCCTGGCTTGGCATCGCCTGTACTCGTCGGCGTCTCCAGGTTGTCTGTCCTGGGCCACGTTGATCCCTCGCTTCCTCGGTGTGGGAGTTTACGCCGGCGCCGATCCCTTTTTCTATTTCTCGGCGGGAGAGGTGCTTCGGGTAATCCCTTGGGGCCTGTTGGTGACTATGGTCCTGCAGACACGCGTCGCGCAATCGGCGCGACGCTCAAAAATATAAGTGCTCGCCCATTGGTCTTGTTCGCGCCCAGGGCGAGCGCCCGCCACGGCGCCTCTCGCCTATTTTGCTGCCAGAGGGTGACCCGGTCATCCGATAATCGGTATCGGATGACGTCGGCAAAACTGCCACGTTACAAAACATTTGATCAAATAATAAAAATTTAACTGTTTAAACTAGGGATGGGCACGTGTGGGGCCCCTCAAACGCCTGCTTCTCCCACCAACCTCTCTTCCATGCAACGCGCGCCTTCGTCGCATAGGCGGCGATGCGCGAAGCCTTCGCCAGACATGCGCACTGCTCGCTACGGGCGAAGCGCGTTCTTTCTCCATGGTAACGGTGGAGCTGGTGGGAGGCAGTGGGCGCTGTGGTGTGGACAGTCTTGCCTCAATTGAGGCAAAAATGCCCATCCCTAGTTTAAACAATCGTTTAACGTATCTGGGGACATACAGACGTTATTTGGATGTACGGCTGGACATATTCAGAACGTCAACAGGACATTTACAAGGCGTTTATAGGATATTTAAACTTAATTTTAATTTAAAATTTAAATTGAATAAAAATTTCGGGTTAAAATTTCAGGTTATCTGAGAAATGACAACATATTGTTACAAATAATGAAAATTATATAATTGAATACTATTAAACATGTATTTTTATAAATTGAAACAAATGTTTTCTTTAACGCTAAACCTACCGAGTCTCAAAAGTAACTGGTACATGTTCCCTTTTAAAAATGACAAGATTGATTTTATTTAGACTTTGTACGGCTCCTATTGTAATATGTGCACTACTAAAGATATCTATACAATTGTTTCTTATGAAATCAGTATTATTACTTGTTCCGTCGCACAGGAATAGAATTCGTAGGTTTCCTTCGGTTAGGATTTATGATGCGAACGTGCCTAAATATCCTCCTCAAGGATTAAATAAACTAGGGTCATTCGGCGACCAGTCCAGGCATCTGTTTAACGTTCAGTTTTTATACACCCTCGAAATTACAACGTGTCATAAATTTAGTCCCTCCGAAGGACCGTCCGCGACCGTTATGCAGGGTGTCGAATTACCTGGAACCGTCGCGTCGTCGACCGAGTAAGATCTCGCCCCACTCCTCCTTCCCAGGGCCTCATTCAGAGCTACGGGAAGGAGGTCCTAGAAGTCAAAGTGTGTACTGATTGGGAAATGCAACTTTCTGCAGGAACCAATCAGTGCATCTTATTTCATATTCGAGAATCCAACGAGCATCGCGCCAGGACTGGAAGACGAAGTCGCTCAGTTGAGTTTTACGCTCTAACGCCGTGACATTCTCCAGTCCTCGGGTAGACAAGTACAACGCACGAGCTGTTGTCTTGTCAATCGTTCATCACACGTGCAAAGTTAGCATCACGGTAGTTCGTTGTCCAGTGGTCAGGACACCCGACAAACCGGGATCGCGTCGGTCGAAATCCCTCGCGAACCGGATCAAATCAATCGAGATCCCTCGCGTGCGTTCAATCACAAACGCGAATCCTCATACCACCATCTGCGCGCGTATAAGGCAGGACCTGCTAGATCAGCCTTACTGACGAGTCCACTAGCAGGTCCGGGACGAAACGCTTCCATTAACGTATTCATGCGATATCAAGTCAAGCGAATCAATTATTGTCTTTTGCGATCATTCTATCATTTGAACTGGCTGCCCAAGATTAACTTGGCGGAATTTTCTCTCTAACCTAATAATATTTTTGAATTTTCCTTTTGTCAGTAATGTTTCAATGACTGAAAATAGATATAAAATAAAAACTTACCTGAAATGACAGTGACAAGTTTCACCAACTTGTTTCATTTCACCAAATTGTTATCGTCCTTCTAAGAGTGTCTGAATATGGAATAATAATTACATTATTATGTATTACATTACGTATGTATTACAACGTGGCAACGTCGGATTATGATTTCAGTTATTTGAAATCAAATAAAGATAACGAATAAAGATACATGTGATTTTTATCTCTTCCAGTTACTCGTCACGAATAAAAGCGTCAAATAAATCGTCTTTCTAAATCGAGCATCAACTAACGAATAAAGATGACAGATAAATCTCGCGCGACATCTGGATTCGAATAATCCATAAGATTACGAATCTATTTCTTCCCATAAAATCTGACGGATAACTTATACTAAGTTAACGATAGATACAACCGTAAGATAAATCGTGGCGCTGTATTCGACTCTCAAATAAAAGTCGAAGATAACCAGAAAATCGTCGGAGAGACAGATGAATAAACTCTTCAAATCGAGCGCTCGACAGATGAAGTTACAGATACATTGTGGCGCTCCAATATACTTCGAATAAAAGGCAAAAGATACAGGTTATTATTATTATTATTACCACGCTTATATTAGCTTGCCGAGTTGCCGTTGTCGTTGTCGTTGTATGCGTCAAATCTTGTAATCGAATTTTAAACCACTTCCCGATGAGCTAGAGCAGGCATGCACAGCTCTTTGCTCTCAGAGCAGCTCCCGTGCTCCCAAGTTGCTCCCCGTATGCTCTCAGAGCAGATCGGACGTATGGAAGGGGAACCCACTAAGCGTGACTTGTAAACAAAGCACGAGAGATGACGAGTGGGAGGGGCGTGGGGAAGTGCAGAGCGCGCCGGAGTGGTCAGACTACAACAACGTAGACGCCGCCCCCACTCTCATACGCTCTTCTTCTCGTCTTCTCTCGTGCTCCGTTTACAATTGGTGGGTTCCCCTTCCATACGTCTGAGCAAGGTCACTGCTCCGACCCCTGCTCAGGAGCAGGGTCGATTGCTCCTGCTCCCAAATCGTCCACCTGTGCATGCCTGAGCTAGAGACTTGAAACTTTAAATATAGCTCAGAACTGAGTGACAATGCAATATTAACTAGAGGGTTATTGTTGCTCGCTCGCTTCGCTCGCTCGCGAGTAGGGTTGTCTTTGCTCGATCGCTCGCGGGTAGGACTGCTCTTGCGAGAGAGTTAGTGGTACGCATGGTTGTAGGGCCTGCAGCTATTAATGTTTTTTATTTCGTGTGTGACTCTCCAAGAGCCACACAAAGAACTTCCCGATTCGTTAGTTGCAGTATATTATTATCATTATTAAGTATACGTTTTAAGAAGATTATACGTTTTCAGGGAAATTCAATAGTTTTCTACTTATCAAGATGTTTGCTATATGGCGTCGCATTAAACGAACATCGTAGGCTCGTTGCTCGCTTGGTTCCTTGTTATAGCGTACTAATGTTACAAAATAAATTGTCTTAATTAGTTTTTCACAAACGATACAATTTCTCATTATCCGGGTTTGCAGTATTGATCTTGGATTTCTTCGATACTGTTAATTTAAATTGTCCCAAAATATATAAACTGCTCAATTTTGAAACTCTGCTCAGTACTACATACAACATTTGTAAAGTTCGTTTTTCTGATGTTTTAAAATTCAAACATACTTTTCTCGTATGTTTGTCCCTGACTTTTATGAATCGTAATCGCTTCAGCAGGAACCACTGGAAATTGACTACGTGTGATTTGATATTTTTCCTCACTCGACATATTTACATGATTCGAGATTTTTAGTATTGGTGTTAAATTTTGATGAATATTTGCATTTTTCATATAATCACGATAACGAGTTCTTACTTTCACTCCTACTCTGGCCAATTGAAAATCTAACCACAATATAGACGAAATTTTAGTATTTTCTTGAAAAGTAATAAATTTTAATATTCCGCATGTGTGTGCTCCATTAACCAATCCGTTTTCAACATCAATGTTATTAATAATTATCATATAGTTTATATTAATTTTCAATTTAATCTCAGTTAATAATTCGTTTTGAACTGATTGTTTTTTTAAAGATTGTAATATAAATTTTTTTTGGACTTTCATCGATATTATTTGAAAATGTATTCTCGGGAGTAGAGATGATTAACTCACTCTTGCATTGGGATAATTTTCGATTATTGTAAGCTGAAACATCATCGTAAGGTACAAAAAAAATTTTTTTGTGTAATTACGTTTGTTTCTTCGGTGGAAACTTTCCGTTCTCTCGTATAAATTGCATTGTTGAATGAACTTCTTTCAAAAAAAACTAAACAACTAAAAAACTACTTGACCAAAATGGACCAAATTCTAATCAGCTCTAAGTTACAGCGGGGCACATCGATTGCATCATTCATCATCCTGATCGCGTTGTTACTTTTTCTGAAAACGTTAACGAAAAATTTGATAACATACAAACGGACATACGCACGCACGCACGCGCGCACACACACACACGAACATTTTGCTGAAAATAGTCTAAAATGACTGCAATGACCATGAAACGTGAAGATCTGCTAAAAAATCGATTTTCGATTTTCGGGGTCATTACAATAACTTCCCTATAAAATCGGGAAGTTAAAAATTAAAGAAAATTATGGAAAAACAAGACATTAGTAGACGGCTAAGGATAAGAATTGAAGAAATCTATGAGGAAACTAGGAACATAGTAAGAATTAACGGACAAACGACATCAAAATTCTGGACAACAAAGGGAGTAATTAGACAAGGATGCCCACTGATTGTGAGTCCGACTCTATTTAACCTATACATAGCGGACCACTGTCAATGTCCACTGTCAATTCAAATAACGAATATACAGGGTGTCCCAAAATTCCTTCAACAGCCGGAAATGGGAGGTTCCTGAGGTCATTTGAAGCAATATTTTCCTTTGCAAAAATGTTATACGCGGCTTTGTTTTTGAGTTATTAACGAAATACACGGACCAATCACAGCGCGACCTAGACGCGAGTTGGCACAGTAGTCATGGCGCGCCAACTGCCTGTTGGCCGACTGTGCCAACTCGCGTTTAGGTCGCGCTGTGATTGGTCAGTGTTTTTCGTTAATAACTCCTAAACAAAGCCGCGTATAACATTTTTGCAAAGGTAGATATTGCTTCAAATGATCTCAGGAACCTCCCATTTCCGGCTGTTGAAGGAATTTTGGGACACCCTGTAGAAACAAATTATAAAAATTTAGTTGTTTGAACACTATTATTTTATCAATAAATTATTATTGAAATAATAATACAAATAACGAATATAGAAACAAATTATAAATTTTTTTTGTTTAAACAATTATTTTAACAATAAATTGTTGATATAACAATTCGAATAACGAATATAGAAACAAATTATAATGTGACGTCGTCCGACGTTGGATTTGGAGCTTCCTCAGCTGACCCCACCTCCCCATACTCAACAAATCGCCAGCAGAATCCGCGTTTCGCCACGTTGTCGCCGGAAAAATTCGCGCCCCCAAGGGGTAAGGTGTAACGTCGTACCGACGTGTTGCGTTGGCTTTGCTCGCATGAGCAAATTCTCGCCGTATATACATACAGGGTGTTTACCTACAGGTGGGAGAAAATTTAAGGGGTGGTTCTCGACGATAATATAAGACGAAAATGAAGAATAAAAAAATTGCGATTTCGGCTTCGTTATTTAGTTATTAACAATTAAAAATCCACCTAAAATGCTGCAACACTTCTAACAAAAGTATACGTTGCGTACGTCAGACAGGCGCGCGACAGTCTCGTATCAAGTGACAAACGCATGCATACCTTGGTTCTCATTTGGGGCCCCAGCGAGGTGAAAATGTTTAAAAAATCGGTGGACGACATTGAACCTACCTACTCGTTAAAATCCACAAGGGCATTTCTAATATCCGCCCTATGGAATTATCGAGTAGAAGGGATCAATGCCCTTTCACTTTTAAATTCTTCTCACAAATATCCACAAATCGTTATCCTGCACTATAATTGTTCATAACACCGTACTTAGTATACTGGAATAAACGCTCTAGCACTATTTACAATATCATACACACGCACTACGAGTTTACAGAGAGTACAAGTTTACTGAGGGGAATGAGGAGAATGTGAAGAACTGGTAATCCTTTAATGTTGAAACACTGCTCTTTATTGAACTTGATTTACGTTGCGAGACTCGCTCACAGACGGAACGGACATCTTGAGGTCGTGTGATCTCTGCGAACGGAAATCTTCGACGCGTGCGAGAAGAATCGTCCGTACAAGCTAGCATCTGTATGCACACTGATTCAAGACAGCTGATGAGGTCGATGCCAGATCGATAAAACAAATGAAGATCTACAGCAAACTACCGCCCAAACATCGCGCGTTGCTATACCAATACATTGTCTATCCTGTTTTCACGAATTTCGTGATTCTTTCTCATTCTGTCTGTGACCGCGAAATATCTCATGTGTGTGCAGTGTGCATTGACCACATTAGCTGTATGGAATCACTGATGCCAAGGCTGTGGTACTGTGGTACTAAACCATACCCCCACCATAGCCTACTGTTGTCCCTACGTTGTTTTCCAACGCGCCCGCGCGCTACACTCACCAGCGTACCTCTACTGTATCCATAGAGGTACGCTGGTGAGTGTAGCGCGCGGGCGTGTTGGAAAGGATACGTAGGGGCAGTGTCGCCAGAAAGTGACCGAACCGTCACTCGAGGGGAATACAAGGTACCCCCTCTCTGATGACCAGAGTAATATGTGACACGTTGCGCGTGCGCGATGGAGACGCAACAACGACTGACATTTCGCAGTTTTTAGGTTATTGCCGCGTATCGTATCTGATCGTATCGTACCTATTATGTACATGTACCTACATAATAAAATGAATCATGTGGGTCGTTCTAAATAGAGACTGTAAACATTCTTTATTATAAATAAAATTAATTGTAACATGTGGGAGTTTCAGTCGTGAAGCGAAGGATGAATGCTTACTATATGTACAATTGAAAAAATCTTGAAGTCTGTATGTATGTAGTACTGAGTTACATTCCAGTAAAATCAATAAATCATAATATATTTTAACACTGTTAACCCTCATACGCTCCTCAAAAATAGTTGCATAAAAGAGACTGGGATAATAAATTCACTCATTTTTCTTCTACACGATAAATTGACAAATTATGTTTTATTTGTAACGTTACATTTTAAAGAAATACAACTCACAACATAGACATAAAGGGATCAATAATCACATAGTATGTGAAATAAGTAAATGGGTGAATTTTACGCGGCAATAACCTAAAACCTGTGAAATGTCATGTCATTGTTGCGTCCCCATCGCGCACGCGCAACGTGTCTTCCATTCGCCCCACTAAATCCCCGTCGCGCACGCGCAACGTGTCACATATTACTCTGGTCATCAGAGAGGGGGTACATCATTTCACCGCGACTCCCCTCATCTGGCGACACTGCGTAGGGGCAATAGTAGGCTATGGTGGGGGTATGGTTTAGTACCACAGTACCACAGCCTTGGCATCACTGTATGGAATCAGTGTGCATACGGATACTAGCTTGTACGGACGATTCTTCTCGCACGCGTCGAAGATTTCCGTTCGCAAAAATCGCATGACTCTGTAAACTCGTAGTGAGTGTGTATGATATTGTAAATAGTGCTAGAGCGTTTATTCCAGTATATTAGGTACGGTGTTATGAACAATTATAGTGCAGGATAACGATTTGTGGATATTTGTGAGAAGAATTTAAAAGTGAAAGGGCATTGACCCCTTCTACTCGATAATTCCATAGGGCGGATATTAGAAATGCCCTTGTGGATTTTAACGAGTAGGTAGGTTCAATGTCGTCCACCGATTTTTTAAACATTTTCACCTCGCTGGGGCCCCAAATGAGAACCAAGGTATGCATGCGTTTGTCACTTGATACGAGACTGTCGCGCGCCTGTCTGACGTACGCAACGTATACTTTTGTTAGAAGTGTTGCAGCATTTTAGGTGGATTTTTAATTGTTAATAACTAAATAACGAAGCCGAAATCGCAATTTTTTTATTCTTCATTTTCGTCTTATATTATCGTTGAGAACCGCCCCTTAAATTTTCTCCCACCTGTAGGTAAACACCCTGTATATGTAATTGTATATTGTATATCCCCTTCATAAAGTTCAAACCGAAAATCGCGTTTAAAATTTGTATACAATGATGTGTATATACATATATACAGGGTGTCCCAGAACAAGTGTCGTTCCTTGAAATGGGAGGTTCCTGAGACCATTGTAAGAGACATTTTCCTTTGCACCAATGTCAACTTTGTTTAAGAGTTATTAACGAAAAACACGGACCAATCAGAGCGCGCCCTGGCCCGGCGCGCCGAGCCGCGCCGGCAAGCGAGTGTCGCGGTACGGCGCCGTGACATCGCATCGTGACGGCGCGGCGGCCCAGGGCGCGCTCTGATTGGTCCGTGTTTTTCGTTAATAACTCCTAAACAAAGCCGCAGTTGACATTGGTGCAAAGGAAAATGTCTCTTAGAATGGTCTCAGGAACCTCCCATTTCAAGGAACGACACTTGTTCTGGGACACCCTGTATATGTATACATATCCCCGCGAACGCGAACGTAGGGAATCGGAAAAGACGCAATGGCCACCGGTACAAGCGAACGCCGGCATGGCAACCGCGAGTACAGGTGTACTTACATCTAAACCGTTATCCTTTTCAAACAGCGAAAAGTATACATTCGGCAATAACATATTCGTCCGTACCTCGTACGATCGAGACAAAGAACTTCACGGTTCACCGAATCCCTATGGTCCGCGCTCCTATTATAAATAAGGCGGAATCGCGCGAATCGCTCTCTTCTAGTTCCGAATTTCATACAGTTCAGACTCTCTTCCAGTTTCGGAATTCTGACTATCCAGTTCTCTTGCGTCTTCAATCCAGTACAGTTCAATCATTTTCTCGCGTTTTCGGACTCTATTTCAGATCACTCACGATACTCAGGTCGTATTGCACCTTACCATTTCTATACTATTTCATTATATTCATATATCATTTGATTCCAAATTGTTATCAGAGCTTGCTCGTAGATTATTATTACATATTTACAGTTATTATTCTTGTGCTATTTTGTTCGTACGAGCTTGCTCGCATTATTATTCAAATTATAATTGCTATTCTTGTGCTATTTTGTTTACACAAGCTTGCTCGCAAGCCGTCACCAGATTTGTTTCACGAGTTCTGCTCGCAAATCATTACTTTGTATCTATTCTGGTTCATTATACCTTGTTTGTTTAAACCTATTATTTCGCAGCTTTATTCAGCAACATCCTGCTCCTCGATATCTTCCACTTCTAAAGTGTCGTTCCCAGTGACCGGTTAAAGTGATCGCGAAAGTGAGTGTGCGCGTGGTGTTTCATCGGGTTGTTCGACTCCGACCTGTTCCGCAAATTCCTTAGACTTCCTACGTCCGTTCTTCTAACCCTAAAATTGGTGTTTCAATCGTGTACGTCTGAGCCCAGAGGGTGCTCGGTACCGAGAGAACACTAATTCCCTTCGATCGAAATCTCCTGTCACAAATCGAGCAAACCCACGCGTTCGGACGAGTTGCACACACCCGGATAGTGACACTTCGACCACTGGGAACCATCACTACTACCGCGACGCGTGTTAGTTCTACGCGGTGTTCACGACGGACGACGTCCGTCTCGGTTCGCAATTTATCCTCGTCTCCGCCCTTTTAACAACAAACACCGGTATCGGGTCCCTGATCAGACGTGGACGTTACGCGCCATTTGGATCTAAGATCGTCTTAATAAATTACTCGGTTGCGTCCCCGTCCGGCCCGCTCCATTCCGTCGGACCGTTCCCGACCCGGGACGTAACAATAAAAATTTATTTATTTAAAGATTGTTTAAATTATAAATAACGAAAAATAACTACTTACATAATAAATATATAAGACCGAACTGACCGAACACAATACAAAATACAAAATGACAAAACTGAAATCCGGAACCGAAATCCAGAACCGAAAAATAACAGTTACAGAACCAAAATAATATCGGTTCTCCAGAACCGTAACCGATATAAGCCCGAACCGATATTCTCGTAACAGTTATAACATCATTTCGGTTCTTCATAACTGTTTCGCTCAGAACCGGAACCGATATCATAACAGTTTTCAGTCTCTGGTGGGAAGGATCCTTAGAGCACATCAAAACAGACAGCTCCTGGGAGAGCCAAGTGCCCAGGTCGCCTGGTGGTGGGGAGAGGTACCTAAATGTTCGCGTTGTGCCTTTCAGATCGGTTGCGCCCGACGGAAGGTTAAACTTTTTATTTTTGAAATATTTTTTTCTCTGGAATTTAGTTTTCGAGATATTCCAGGTGGTCAGGATAAACGTCCCACCCTGTATTTACGATGTAGTATAATAGAGAAGACCAAGTTTGAAAAATAAATATTGTCAAGCACGATGCGGCACGGGTTTCCATTGTCCGATCGAACTAAAATTTTGCACATACCATTTTTTCACCATGTGTTACGACTTACAAGGAGAACCCCCGCTCTGTCCCTCACGGATTTTGTTCAGACTTTACAGAGTTATAGATCTCGTTCCCCTGATTACGAAAATACCCCATTATAGGCGCAGACGCTCAATAGTTTTCAAGATATTTGCAATTAAAGTTTCATAACCGTAAAATATATACAGTTTAGTTCAGATTTTTACCAAGCAATGGTATGGCGTAACAGCAGCGAGCTGAACTGTTACCGCAGGCCCGGGTTCGAATCCATTCGTGGTAAATTATTTTTTATTGTTTTTTTTTCATGGAAAATGCATTTTCAATGTTAAACAAATTTTGAATAAAATATTTTTATTCGCTAAAGGACTAATTGAAAATGATACTTATCATTTTATAGAAGAAACACCAGATCTATTACTACATATACAAAAGTTAATAATTATAAAACAATAATAATATTAAAATAATACATAACACACACAAACAACAAATATAAATATGAATACAAATACAAAATAGAATAAATGCAATGAATAGTAATCAGAGCGGTTAATGTGGCTTGCCATCACGCTTCCTGTAGCTTGTATAATATAAACAATATACGTTACGTAGAGTACATATAGAAATCAAATACTTATAATTTTTGTTATGTGCAACAATGGTATTTATTTTAAAAGACAGTAATGTTAGTCGACGAAGATTTCGGTGTAGAGATCTATTGGCTACGATCTGGCAACGAGCTATGGGGCTTGCGCTCTTTAGAACTTTCGGTAAACTGTTGACGTTATCGTGAGATTTGATACTAGCTCTGCCTCTTGCATCTTTCAAATTCCAAATGCATATTTCGTTCGTCAGTCAGTTTCTTTTTATAGTCGTAGCATTTTGTGTTTTGTATTTTTCATATTTATTCCATTTTGTGTTTTGTATGTGTTGTTCTTATATTTGTTGTTTGTGTATTATGTATTATTTATTATTATTATTATTATTATTGTTTTATAATTATTATCTTTTGTATATGTAAATATGTAGTAATAGATCTAGTGTTTCTTCTATAAAATAATAAGTATCATTTTCAATTAGTCCTTTAGCGAATAAAAATATTTTATTTAAAACTTGTTTAACATTGAAAATGCATTTTCCATGAGAAAAAAACAATTAAAAATAATCTACCTCGAAAGGTTTCGAACCCGGGCCTGCGGCGTAACAGTTCAGCTCGCTGCTGTTACACCACACCACTGCTTGGTAAAAATCTGAACAAAACTGATATTTTACTGTTATGAAACTTTAATTGCAAATATCTCGAAAACTATTGAGCGTCTGCGCCTATAATGGGGTATTTTCGTAATCAGGAGAACGAGATCTATAACTCTGTAGAGTCTGAACAAAATCCGTGAGGGACAGAGCGGGGGTTCTCCTTGTTAGAGGGATAAGACCAAGAAAATTAAAAACAAATGTTTGGCTCCTTTAGCTATGGATCACCGTAATGTGCTCGTTAGCTGATCAGTTACAACCATTGAGGTTGCGGATTTGATTGCTGCTGACGGTTCCCTCTTTTTCCTGAAATCCTACAGCATAAATATACTTGCCCGCTCAGTGATTTTTGGCACAATTCCAATTGCTCTTGTAGATGCGGTAAAAGTTGCTTCAGCAAATCGTCCCCTACGCAGCAAGGTACCACGCCCGGGGTCTCGTGGGCTCTTTGCATGATCTTCTGCCAGCTTTTATCGATTTTGCTAAATCTCTTCGCCTCTTTCGGTAGCTGCTTCGCGATATCCCCACCGACGAACACCGCCTCCAGATACACCCACATATTCTGCACCAGCAGCCATCTTTCCAAAATCTCGTTAGTATTCGACAGATCCGTCAGCCATTGTTGTATCTGCTTGCGGAACGGCGCGTTGTACCGGTTCGACATTAGAGAGCCAAGGACCATCAAGCTGTCCTCGAGCTGACCTATCGTCTCTGCCGTGGTGTCTCCTCTCAGTAACAACTCCCCTCTGTTGTTGAACGTCATGAATGTCAGTTCGTGGGATGACCACTCGTTTACGACTGTGCGTAATTTCGCCTCAATGTCCTTTTCCTTCATAGCCGAGATACAGATGTCCTCGATGTCCTCTTTGTACTTCAACAATGGCGCCTCGAGGATGTTCTTCAGACAGAATCCCTCGTTTTCAAGATCGAACGAATAGCCTGTCACTTCCACGATTCTGTGCCAGTGGCGCGGCTTCATGGCTTTGTTGGCCATTAATTCGAGAAGGGGACACATGTCGTTGAAGTCGTCGATTGTTTTTTTCAACGCGAAGAACGCCGGCCACTCTTTCAGTCCTTTCGGCAACTTGCGGCACCGGTTTTGGAATTCCATTAGCTCGTTATTTATATCCTCGATATTTACCTGAACAGTATAAGTACATTTCGAAATTAACCCTCTTAGGACCTAGCAAATCTTTTCAGTTTTGGCTAAGAATACTGTAGAACAGGCATGCGCAACTCGACGGTTGGCGAGCGCGACCTCTCGCCTCAGCTCGTGAGCCGAGTCCTGAGCTGGCTGGCACACGTCGGGTGGGGAGAACTGCAACAGTATGCTTGTGAACTTGTGCTACACTCACATGTTTAGTGATGTGGTAGCTCGTTAAGATGGAAACTGATAAGAAAGGAGCTCGACCAATCTGAAAGAGAGGAGGAAAAAGGAAGGAGCGTTTCGTCCTAGGCCCGCTAGAGCTAGAGGACTCATCAGTAAGGCTATATTCTAGCGGGCCCTGCCTTAGACGTTTGGGATGTCGGAAGGCGGTTGAGGACGGTATACAGGGTGTCCCAAAATTCGTGAAAATTCCGATAGGGGGTGGTTCCTGAGACCATTTCAAGCGACATTTTCCTTTGCAAAAATATTATCCGCGGCTTTGTTTAGGAGTTATTAACGAAAAACACGGACCAATCAGAGCGCCACCTAGACGCGAGTTGGCACAGTCGGCCCGGCGCACAGTGGGTAAAATCGACGTTCTGGCTGTTCACGGGCTAAAAACTCAAAGTCCTCATATCGATTTTTAACGAATGCACAATGTTTCTTAAATGTCTATTACATTCGAAAACGATAATATTAATTGAAGCTATTAATAACTCTCGTTACAATAAACGTTCACAGATCAAACTTTTTCAGATACGATTTATCGCCGAAAAAATTCCTTGTCTTCATAATGATGTCCTGGTAAACCTACTGAAGATTAAGTGACCAATTTTTTTTATATGAAGAATGTATATCTATGTTGAGAACGCACCAGGAACTAAACATCATTGTTCATAATTAATTATAAAAAAAAATATTTAATCAACTAAGGAAAATTGTCGAAGTTTTTCACCTTTAACAAGGGATAAAGTTGTCATGCCCGGGGATTCCCATGTTCTGACAAAGTGGAACATTTTCGGCAAGATCTCCTCTAAAAGATTGTGCAAAATTTAGATCCATCATAATCCATCACCCGAAGTTATGATAGTTTAAAGCGTCGCGTGACACGCGCACAGTGGTGAGTTCGATCGAAATCGTGGCCAAATTATTCATTATTCACACGAGTTTTCAGACATTTCCGGTGGTGTGACAAAAAAAATGTTTCATATAAAAAGTAATCAGTGCACAGTCTTCTACAAATCTCAATACAAAAAAATTCAATAATTTTTTTTTTAATAAAAAATTGTGGTCACCTTGATTATTTATATATAACTATACATTTTTTACTCAATAATGATATAGCTGACGCCAAGACGAATCCAACGACATATTTAATGTAGTCTTTATGTATTGAAATAATGGTGAAATAGGCGTGAACACCCAGTTTTCAAATATTATTCATTATTCACACGAGTTTTCAGACATTTCCGGTGATGTGACAAAAAAATGTTTCCTACAACAAGTAATCAGTACACAGTCTTTTACAAATATTAATACAAAAAATTTCCAAAAAAATTTTTTTTCAATAAAAAATTGTGGTCACCTTCATTATTTATTTATAACTAAATATATATTTTGTATTCAATAATGTTATAGCTGACGGCAAGATGAATCCAACGACCTATTTAATGTGGTCTTTATGTATTGAAATAATGGTGAAATAGGCGTGAACAGCTAGAACGTCGATTTTACCCACTGTGCGGCGCGCCAACTGTCGACTGGCCGACTGTGCCAACTCGCGTCTAGGTCACGCTCTGATTGGTCCGTGTTTTTCGTTAATAACTCCTAAACAAAGCCGCGGATAACGTTTTTGCAAAGGAAAATTTCGCTTGAATTGGTTTCAGGTACCACCCCCTTTCGGGATTTTCACGAATTTTGGGACACCCTGTATATACAAATCATTGAGGAATCGAGTACTTGCGGGAAAGGTCTTTAACTACCTGTCCCTCTTGTGGCGCATGTAGGAAGTTTGGCCGCCACAGTGGGTTCCCTTACCATACGTCCGAGCTGGGTTTCGGTATGTAGCTCTCGGGGCTACGAGTTGTGCATGCCTGTTTTAGAACAATGATGAGCAACTCACGGACTGCAGTGGGCCAAAAGTGAAAACCTAATACTACACGCGGGCCGCAACGAACGCAATATTAAATATTTTACACTTTAACGAATGTATTGTTTTAAGACCTAGGCACAGCAAAAGTACCAGCGGATTTTCGATTTTGGTGGTTTTAAATTTAAGTTCGCTTGTACTTGATCCGCCATGTCTTTGCAAATGATTAAATTTTAGAGAATGTTTACTTGCATAATGTCGTTATGCATAATGTTGATATTATGTTTCTTCAACACAGATATTGGTAAATGCTACGTTTAGGGGAGGAAGATCGGATGACTGTCATGTTCCCTTGCACGTAAAGCAGGGAACGTGACCGATTTCGCACCCGTGACGTTCCTGCCTCACGCTGAACCCGGTCGCCGACCGCTGGCTACCATGCTTCCCCTTCCCGTTCACCTACTCACAGATGGGTTTTGGGTCTTACTCTTTGTCGCTGCATAAAACAACCAGTGGGGGTTCCTTCAACCCCCGCAAGATGGATAACATTCTCGCTGTAACAAGTTACAGATCTAAAGATAAAGAGCCCTGCAGAAAATGCTGAAAGCGGAATACGGCTTCCTACCAGTGTCGCCAGTTGAGGCAGAAACGTGCCTCAATTACTCTCCTCCTTCTCCCCTTCCACTATCCTATTCCAGCACCATGCGTACACTTCAACGTCCCCCACTAAGACCGTAGATCACGGTGCCCGTGCAGTAGACTGGACTGGTCATCAGAGAGGGGGTACTTGATTCCCCTCGATTGCTGGCGACCTGGCGACACGGCTTCCTACACAAGCAACGATTTAGGAAGTCGTTCCAGTAGTGGTCTGACTGGAAACCTGTGCGTGTCTCTAGCACGGTGAATAGTACAATCACTACTTCCCTGCCCCGTTCAACATCGTCGGAATGACCAACAACCTGCCGCCATTCAAGAAGAAGAATATCGTCGGAAGACAACAAGGAATCATCGCCACTGCCACTGCCCTCCCTTGGAAACTCTATCTGTAACTCCTCTTTCGTTATTCGCTCATTAATTAACATTTAGAAGCATCCCCTTTCGTTTTAGAATCAACTCTTTTCTTATTTTATTAACTTTTCTTTGTACTTGTATACAGGGTGTCCCACGCAACTGGAACAGGCTGTACTATCGGGAATAGAGGAAAATGTTATAAGAAAAAGTTGAATGGCATCGGACGGTGCATACTACTCAACTAGTTTTATGCACTTTTGTACATCGGTGCATCAGGAAAATGCAACTGCACTTTTTTTAAAAATGGAAACCTACATTTTTGACTGCACCTGTCAATGCAGTTTGTTGTGCTCTACATAAAAATACTAACATATTTATGCCCGAAACTTATTCGTTAGGAAGTTATCGACGCTAAAAGTTCTCTGATTTATAATGGAACATAACGTAGGTACCCGGAACACTTGCCGAGGCCGAAATAATTCAGTCAACTTTTAGCTTCAATAACTTCTTAACGAATAAGTATGTTAGTACTTTTATGTAGAGCACAACAAACTGCATCGATTGGTGCAGTCAAAAATGTAGGTTTCTATTTTTAAAAAAAGTGTAATTGCATTTTTCTGATGCACCGATGCAAAGAAGTACATAAAATTAGTTGCGTAGTATGCACCGTCTGATGCCATTCAACTTTTTCTTATAACATTTTCCTCTATTCCCGACCATTTAGGAGGTACAGCCTGTTCCAGTTGCGTGGGCACCCTGTGTACCTCCAGAACATCCTTAAGTATTTAATGAACTCAATTAGACGTATGTAAGCATGTTGGTCTGGGTTAGGTTTGGTAATTCCAAACCTAAGTGTGATATGATAACACATGTACCAAATCAAAATGCGGAACATTGTAAGCGTAGTCGGGCCTCATTGACGGTTAACAGCCGCCCCTCTCTCTCCTCACCATCCTAACCACCAAACTACTTGGGCTATAGGTACCTTTCCGAGATTCTGTCTATGATTCTGTATATTTTAATTACTGTTCAGTGACAGCTTGTACGAGAATAAAGTGTACTTGTAACCTAAATTTAACAAAAGTTTTTTGCAATTATGTCGGGAACTGAGTCCGGGTGACACGTAGTTGTACAGGGTGTCTCACGAAATTGTTTCAGGTCATAACTCCGTTATTAATGCATTTACGAAAAAAAATCAAGGGAGAAAGATAAATGGTTTGAAGAATGCTACATTCGTAGGCCCTTAGATTAGTTTCCTATTCCTTGGAATGATACTGAAAATATTTTATCAAAATATGAGTTATAAACACATGGATGGACGGATTACACCCTAGTAGCACAAAATATTGTATACACATTCATGTACTATTAAATAGAGATCCAAGCTGTTTTTAATATTCAAATATACGTACAATATTTATTTTACATTACGTAACAAATTTTTTTTAAATGAGCAGGCAAATATTCTTTTTTAAATATAAAATGAATTTATATTTAATATTAGAAATAGAATATTTTTTTAAATATGCAGGAAATATATTCTATGTTTATCATGGAAAAATATTTGTTCCAGAATATGCTGGAAGGCAAACTAACCTTTCATATTACGAATGAAATATTGGTTTCAAATATTAAATAGACATTAATTAATTAATGTTCTTATTATGTGCGACAAAGTTGTTGCAGGAAAAAATAATCATAGCTCTTACGTCTTACGCAATGTGATTGAACTGTAAGATTAAAAAGTTCGTCATAAGTAGCGTTCCTTCTCGAGAAATTTTATAATTGGTTATTTCTTCTTTCTCGAGAAATTACAGTATTTCTCGAGAAATTTAAATTTCGGAAAATTCTTATGGTTCTTATTTATTTTATAACATATTTTTGGAAATGAACAAATACCTACAATAAGGAGCATAATTGATTCCACACACTTTAAATCAGAACAACTTTTTTATGAATGGACCAAACGACTTCAATTTCTCTGTAAGGCTAGAAGAATTAGTTTAGTAAATGATGTGTACAAAATATGTTGAAAAAATGCATATGGTCGGAATTGTGAAAAACAATACTAAAAATTGATTTGTACAACGCTTTTAGCTGGTCCAATAACGAAAATTTAAAAAATGTCTTTTGTCAACTGGTATAAATTATACATATACGCTCTGAAATTTCATTGAAATTGGATAATTGGTTTACGAATTATAAACGATCAAAAGTGGTAAAAAGGCCGAAAATCTTGAAGTTTTTAACACTTTTGATCGTTTATAATTCGCAAACCAATTAACTAATTTCAATGAAATTTTCAGAGCGTATATAATTTATCCCAGTTGACCAGACACATCTTTTGAATTTTCGTTATTGGCCCAGCTAAAAAAGTTGTAAAAATCAATTTTTGCTATTGTTTTTCACAATTCCGTCCAAATGCATTTTTTCAACATATTTTGTACACATCATTTACTAAACTAATTCTTCTAGCCTTACAGAGAAATTGAAGTCGTTTGGTCCATTCATAAAAAAGTTGTTCTGATTTAAAGTGTGTGGAATCAGTTATGCTCCTTACTGTATGTCCTACCATCAGTCAAAATATGCTACATTTTATTGTAGGTATTTAAATATCTCTGTTACTTGTGATTATACGAAACAATGTCGGAGAAGAAATGTGCACTGTTCAATAAGGTGAATATAATGGCAAAATAAAAATTTTTTGGAAATCATATTTCGAAATTTTAAGGTCATCGTTATTTTTATTTAAAGGAGGTCATATAATTATTCTATATTGCTATTCAACAGTGTGTCATGTTCCATAGTTAAGGTGAATTTCACAATTTTCCAAATTTCCAATTTAAGTGCGCACGTCATCCTTTCATCCGATCGACATCAAACTTTGCACAAATTTTTTTCTCATCTAAAGGAACAATACTGGATAGTTGCGTGCATATTGGACAGGGATAAACATTGAGTTAATGTTTCCTGCGCTTTCCATAAATATTATCAACGATATTCCAAATATCGTAAGTTCTCCAATATTTTGTTATTTCATTAAAAATTCTCGAGAATTCTCGAGAAATATAGTCTTATTTCTCATTTCTCGATAAATCGAAAATGTCGGGCAATCAGGAACACTAGTCATAAGTTGAGTAGGAAAACTAATAAGCATCTTCTTCAATAAAGACAGGTTTTGAAAATGTCGCGAGAACCATTAATTTTTTTGCTATGGTACCCAAATAATTTTTTACTTAGAATGAACAGAGGAATCGATTAGTGCAACAGAAAATATGCATTTCTATTTAAAGAAATGATGCAATTGCTAATTGCACATGCACAGTTACACCTAAAAAATATCTAAGGGCCTGCGAATGTAACATTCTTCGAACCATTTATCTTTCTCTTTTGATATTTTTTCGTAAATGCATTAATAACGGAGTTATGGCCTGAAACAATTGCGTGGAACATCCTGTATACATAGAGAAAAGTTGTTGAGAATGTTGGTCTCTTGACAACATGTGTCAAGATCATTTGACCTTGAACGTAGCCCCAAAACGTAACATTTACCTGATATTTTTTATCGATAAACTATCCATGTTCATTTTCAATTTTGAGTTTTCGAGAATCTGAGCTCATGGCAAAATAAGAAAATACTCGATCGTTATACGAAGAATGAGTTTTCTGTAGGCATGTGCGGGCCGCCCGAATAGTCGGGTTGGGTCGCAGATAGTCGGGTGGGCTCGATTTCGAACGGCCCGAGCGTTTCGGCCTGCCCGGAAGAGTGACTCGACATCGTCGGGCGGGTTCGGAAAGAATCGGACAAGTTCGGGCGAGAGACATATCTTGCGAGATTAATCTCGGGTATCGCGATAACTCGGTCGCCCGAACTTGTCCGATTCTTTCAGAACCCGAATATCGGGCGGCCCGCACATGCCTAGATTTCTGACGTAGTTCAACGACGACTGTCGAATACTAGAAAAAAATAGCCGGGAAGTACAGTAAAGTCCTAATCTAGGTCAATTCTCGGTTCCGTGTTCTAACATAGATCGGGACTGGACACAAATGTTTTGTGCTTCGTCGATTGTGCGCCGCGCCAAACGTAGGAAAGGACAGCATGTAAACATGGACTTCGCGGCCGAAGGCGCAACAAAAAATAGCGTATCGGTGAGACAATACTAGTGCATTACTGAAACTTCTTTATTTTTTACTAATATTTAATGAAATTTTACCAATATATCTGCGACACTTTAAAATGACACCAAAGAAGAGATAATTTGACCCATATTTACTGTACATGTGAAGTATAATTTATAATGTATCATATATGTAACATATGCTATATACAATAAAGTATAAAGTAGAAAGCGGTCTGACGATCGCGCGCCGATTACTAGATGACAGCACGGACACAAGGATATGAATAAAAAAAAACAAAAATCGCTAACATATATGTAGAAAGTAACTCAGAAAATTGCGTACTGTAAGTAGGTACGCCACGGGCAGCTAGTGAAAAATAAAGATGTTTGGAATTGGATTAGTAGTGGTTCACACCAGAGTTGGGCAAAATGTAATTTCAATTACAATTACAATTACTTACCAATTACTGTAATTTGGAATTGCAGAAATACAATTACAATTACATGTAATTGTAATTGGTAATTGCAATTACTTGACGAATCACTGTAATTGTAATTGTGGTCCGCAATTACAATTACTGGTTGAGCGAAAGTAATTGCAATTCCAATTACAATTACATGTAATTGTATTTCTGCAATTCCAAATTACAGTAATTGTAATACTAATTGAAATTACATGAAATGCAAAGTCGGGGTTTTTTAGTAGTCAAAATCGCTAGATAAAAGATCAATCTAGGCCATTGTTTGCCTCAAAAGTCCTTCTTTTACGTTTCCGAGCAATGGTTTTGCAATATTTGGCTGCATGTTGCCCGTCAGACAGAGATGGGCAAAATTTTTATTTGAATAAAAATTCCGGGTAATGAATAAAAGATACAAAATTTTTATTCTTTATTCGAGGGCTTGAATAAAAAAGTAACTATTATTCAAAAATTATTTGAATAATTTTTTATTCGCCGAGAATTTATTCAAGCTTTGAATAAAATTTTTATTCTTTATTC